>NC_134487.1:307999622-308299622 GCF_040206685.1 Ascaphus truei | reverse complement strand
ATGTTGGATACTGGCCATAGTATCCAGCTCCTTTGAAAGTATGTTGACCTGTATGTGTCATGTTGTATTTAGGGGAGCGTGAGCAGGAACATTCTCTGCCAGGCCTGAGGGGTGTAACCTTCCTGGCAGAGAATCGGAACCAAATGTCAAAAACGTGATGAAAACCTTTTTACAATGTGCAGCATGTCCCTTACGTGTGCAGCATGTCCCTTACGTGTGCAGCATGTCCCTTACGTGTGCAGCATGTCCTTTGCGTGTGCAGCATGTCCCTTACGTGTGCAGCATGTCCCTTACGTGTGCAGCATGTCCCTTACATGTGCAGCATGTCCCTTACGTGTGCAGCAAGTCCCTTACGTGTGCAGCAAGTCCCTTACGTGTGCAGCATGTCCTTTACGTGTGCAGCATGTCCCTTACGTGTGCAGCAAGTCCTTTTCGTGTTCAGCATGTCCTTACGTGTGCAGCATGTCCTTACGTGTGCAGCATGTCCTTTCGTGTGCAGCATGTCCCTTACGTGTGCAGCATGTCCTTTACGTGTGCAGCATGTCCCTTACGTGTGCAGCATGTCCCTTGATGTGTGCAGCATGTCCTTTACGTGTGCAGCAAGTCCCTTACGTGTGCAGCAAGTCCCTTACGTGTGCAGCAAGTCTTTTACGTGTGCAGCTAGTCCCTTGTCGTGTGCAGCAAGTCGCTTACGTGTGCAGCATGTCCCTTACGTGTACAGCAAGTCCTTTACATGTGCAGCAAGTCCCTTGACGTGTGCAGCAAGTCCCATTACGTGTGCAGCATGTCCCTTACGTGTGCGGCATGCCCTATACGTGTGCGGCAAGTCCCTTACGTGTGCGGCATGCCCTATACGTGTGCGGCATGTCCTTTACGTGTGCAGCAAGTCCCTTGACGTGTGCAGCAAGTCCCATTACGTGTGCAGCAAGTCCCTTACGTGTGCGGCAAGTCCCTTACGTGTGCGGCATGTCCCTTGACATGTGCAGCAAGTCCTTTACGTGTGCAGCATGTCCCTTGATGTTGGCAGCATGTCCTTTACGTGTGTGGCAAGTCCCTTACGTGTGCGGCATGTTATTTACGTGTGCGGCATGTCCTTTACGTGTGCAACAAGTCCCTTGAGGTGTGCAGAAAGTCCCTTTACGTGTGCAGCAAGTCCCATTACGTGTGCAGCATGTCCCTTACGTGTGCGGCATGCCCTTTACGTGTGCAGCAAGTCCCTTGACGTGTGCAGCATGCCCTTTACGTGTGCAGCAAGTCCCTTGACGTGTGCAGCATGCCCTGTACGTGTGCAGCAAGTCCCTTATGTGTGCAGCAAGTTCCTTACGTGTGCAGCATGCCCTTTACGTGTGCAGAAAGTCCTATACGTGTGCGGCATGTCCTATACGTGTGCGGCAAGTCCTTTACACGTGCAGCATGTCCCTTACGTGTGCATCAAGTCCCTTACGTGTGCAGCATGCCCTTTACGTGTGCAGCAAGTCCCTTTACGTGTGCAGCAAGTCCCTTACGTGTGCGGCATGTTATTTACGTGTGCGGCATGTCCTTTACGTATGCAGCAAGTCTTTTACGTGTGCAGCAAGTCTTTTATGTGTGCAGCATGTCACTTGACGTGTGCAGCAAGTCCCTTGACGTGTGCAGCAAATGGTCTTGATGACATGATAACATTGCATGTTTGTGGGGCACCTTGATACATTCACCAACATGTGTAGCACTTTCACTTCAGATTTAACCCCTTCACTGCTGCAATGTGTCACTGGCGGCCCTCTGGCAGTGCAGAGGTTAAGGAAGTTCGGTCAGGTCCTGGAAGGGGGACTACACCCCAAAAATGAATTTCTTTCAATGTTGTCATTTCTAGCACCCTATGATGGGATCTAAGGCAGGGGAAGGGTTAACATAACTTCTCTCTGTCCTCAGAGGACACAAAGTTACAGGTCCATATCCACAAGGTGGTGCTAAATAATAGGGCAGCTTGCACACGCTTAGCACCGCTCAGTAATACGGCCCTGTAAATTGCCGAGCAGCATAGATAGCGCTAACACCCGGGACTCATTCATGCTACAGCAAATAAACTTAGTATCAAAGAAAAACACAATGCTCACATCACACACTCTCCTGCTTTCCCTACACAATGCTCACATCACACACTCTCCTGCTTTCCCTACACAATGCTCACATCACACACTCTCCTGCTTTCCCTACACAATGTTCACATCACACACTCTCCTGCTTTCCCTACACAATGCTCACATCACACACTCTCCTGCTTTCCCTACACAATGTTCACATCGCACACTCTCCTGCTTTCCCTACACAATGCTCACATCACACACTCTCCTGCTTTCCCTACACAATGCTCACATCACACACTCTCCTGCTTTCCCTACACAATGCTCACATCGCACACTCTCCTGCTTTCCCTACACAATGCTCACATCACACACTCTCCTGCTTTCCCTACACAATGTTCACATCGCACACTCTCCTGCTTTCCCTACACAATGCTCACATCACACACTCTCCTGCTTTCCCTACACAATGCTCACATCACACACTCTCCTGCTTTCCCTACACAATGCTCACATCGCACACTCTCCTGCTTTCCCTACACAATGCTCACATCACACACTCTCCTGCTTTCCCTACACAATGCTCACATCACACACTCTCCTGCTTTCCCTACACAATGCTCACATCACACACTCTCCTGCTTTCCCTACACAATGCTCACATCGCACACTCTCCTGCTTTCCCTACACAATGCTCACATCGCACACTCTCCTGCTTTCCCTACACAATGTTCACATCGCACACTCTCCTGCTTTCCCTACACAATGCTCACATCGCACACTCTCCTGCTTTCCCTACACAATGCTCACATCGCAAACTCTCCTGCTTTCCCTACACAATGTTCACATCACACACTCTCCTGCTTTCCCTACACAATGCTCACATCACACACTCTCCTGCTTTCCCTACACAATGCTCACATCACACACTCTCCTGCTTTCCCTACACAATGCTCACATCACACACTCTCCTGCTTTCCCTACACAATGCTCACATCACACACTCTCCTGCTTTCCCTACACAATGCTCACATCACACACTCTCCTGCTTTCCCTACACAATGCTCACATCACACACTCTCCTGCTTTCCCTACACAATGTTCATATCACACACTCTCTGCTCACATCACACACTCTCCTGCTTTCCCTACACAATGCTCACATCGCACACTCTCCTGCTTTCCCTACACAATGCTCACATCACACACTCTCCTGCTTTCCCTACACAATGCTCACATCGCACACTCTCCTGCTTTCCCTACACAATGTTCACATCACACACTCTCCTGCTTTCCCTACACAATGCTCACATCACACACTCTCCTGCTTTCCCTACACAATGCTCACATCACACACTCTCCTGCTTTCCCTACACAATGCTCACATCACACACTCTCCTGCTTTCCCTACACAATGCTCACATCACACACTCTCCTGCTTTCCCTACACAATGTTCACATCGCACACTCTCCTGCTTTCCCTACACAATGCTCACATCACACACTCTCCTGCTTTCCCTACACAATGCTCACATCGCACACTCTCCTGCTTTCCCTACACAATGTTCACATCACACACATTCCTGCTTTCCCTACACAATGTTCACATCGCACACTCTCCTGCTTTCCCTACACAATGTTCACATCGCACACTCTCCTGCTTTCCCTACACAATGTTCACATCGCACACTCTCCTGCTTTCCCTACACAATGTTCACATCGCACACTCTCCTGCTTTCCCTACACAATGCTCACATCACACACTCTCCTGCTTTCCCTACACAATGTTCACATCACACACTCTCCTGCTTTCCCTACACAATGCTCACATCACACACTCTCCTGCTTTCCCTACACAATGCTCACATCGCACACTCTCCTGCTTTCCCTACACAATGCTCACATCACACACTCTCCTGCTTTCCCTACACAATGCTCACATCGCACACTCTCCTGCTTTCCCTACACAATGTTCACATCACACACTCTCCTGCTTTCCCTACACAATGCTCACATCGCACACTCTCCTGCTTTCCCTACACAATGCTCACATCACACACTCTCCTGCTTTCCCTACACAATGCTCACATCGCACACTCTCCTGCTTTCCCTACACAATGTTCACATCACACACTCTCCTGCTTTCCCTACACAATGCTCACATCGCACACTCTCCTGCTTTCCCTACACAATGCTCACATCACACACTCTCCTGCTTTCCCTACACAATGTTCACATCGCACACTCTCCTGCTTTCCCTACACAATGCTCACATCACACACTCTCCTGCTTTCCCTACACAATGCT
Source organism: Ascaphus truei (assembly GCF_040206685.1). Classification (NCBI taxonomy): domain Eukaryota; kingdom Metazoa; phylum Chordata; class Amphibia; order Anura; family Ascaphidae; genus Ascaphus; species Ascaphus truei. Next base: position 308,295,252 of record NC_134487.1, on the reverse strand, counting down.
CACATCACACACTCTCCTGCTTTCCCTACACAATGCTCACATCACACACTCTCCTGCTTTCCCTACACAAAGTTCACATCACACACTCTCCTGCTTTCCCTACACAATGCTCACATCACACACTCTCCTGCTTTCCCTACACAATGCTCACATCACACACTCTCCTGCTTTCCCTACACAATGCTCACATCACACACTCTCCTGCTTTCCCTACACAATGCTCACATCACACACTCTCCTGCTTTCCCTACACAATGCTCACATCACATACTCTCCTGCTTTCCCTACACAATGTTCACATCACACACTCTCCTGCTTTCCCTACACAACGCTCACATCACACACTCTCCTGCTTTCCCTACACAATGCTCACATCACACACTCTCCTGCTTTCCCTACACAATGTTCACATCACACACTCTCCTGCTTTCCCTACACAATGTTCACATCACACACTCTCCTGCTTTCCCTACACAATGTTCACATCACACACTCTCCTGCTTTCCCTACACAATGCTCACATCGCACACTCTCCTGCTTTCCCTACACAATGTTCACATCGCACACTCTCCTGCTTTCCCTACACAATGCTCACATCACACACTCTCCTGCTTTCCCTACACAATGCTCACATCGCACACTCTCCTGCTTTCCCTACACAATGTTCACATCACACACTCTCCTGCTTTCCCTACACAATGTTCACATCACACACTCTCCTGCTTTCCCTACACAATGCTCACATCACACACTCTCCTGCTTTCCCTACACAATGCTCACATCACACACTCTCCTGCTTTCCCTACACAATGTTCACATCGCACACTCTCCTGCTTTCCTACACAATGCTCACATCACACACTCTCCTGCTTTCCCTACACAATGCTCACATCGCACACTCTCCTGCTTTCCCTACACAATGTTCACATCACACACTCTCCTGCTTTCCCTACACAATGTTCACATCGCACACTCTCCTGCTTTCCCTACACAATGTTCACATCGCACACTCTCCTGCTTTCCCTACACAATGTTCACATCGCACACTCTCCTGCTTTCCCTACACAATGTTCACATCGCACACTCTCCTGCTTTCCCTACACAATGCTCACATCACACACTCTCCTGCTTTCCCTACACAATGTTCACATCACACACTCTCCTGCTTTCCCTACACAATGCTCACATCACACACTCTCCTGCTTTCCCTACACAATGCTCACATCACACACTCTCCTGCTTTCCCTACACAATGCTCACATCACACACTCTCCTGCTTTCCCTACACAATGTTCACATCACACACTCTCCTGCTTTCCATATACAATGCTCACATCACACACTCTCCTGCTTTCCCTACACAATGTTCACATCACACACTCTCCTGCTTTCCCTACACAATGCTCACACCACACACTCTCCTGCTTTCCCTACACAATGCTCACATCACACACTCTCCTGCTTTCCCTACACAATGTTCACATCACACACTCTCCTGCTTTCCCTACACAATGCTCACATCACACACTCTCCTGCTTTCCCTACACAATGTTCACATCACACACTCTCCTGCTTTCCCTACACAATGTTCACATCACACACTCTCCTGCTTTCCCTACACAATGTTCACATCACACACTCTCCTGCTTTCCCTACACAATGTTCACATCACACACTCTCCTGCTTTCCCTACACAATGTTCACATCACACACTCTCCTGCTTTCCCTACACAATGCTCACATCACACACTCTCCTGCTTTCCCTACACAATGCTCACATCACACACTCTCCTGCTTTCCCTACACAATGCTCACATCACACACTCTCCTGCTTTCCCTACACAATGTTCACATCACACACTCTCCTGCTTTCCCTACACAATGCTCACATCACACACTCTCCTGCTTTCCCTACACAATGCTCACATCACACACTCTCCTGCTTTCCCTACACAATGTTCACATCACACACTCTCCTGCTTTCCCTATACAATGCTCACATCACACACTCTCCTGCTTTCCCTACACAATGCTCACATTACACACTCTCCTGCTTTCCCTACACAATGCTCACATCACACACTCTCCTGCTTTCCCTACACAATGCTCACATCACACACTCTCCTGCTTTCCCTACACAGTGTTCATATCACACACTCTCCTGCTTTCCCTACACAGTGTTCATATCACACACTCTCCTGCTTTCCCTACACAATGCTCACATCACACACTCTCCTGCTTTCCCTAAGTGGTCAATCTCACAGTATTGTCATACACTGGCGACACACTTTATTCGAGCTCGGCTAGTCCCACGAATTCGGGTATACCCGGGTGTATTGAGGTTTGTGACTGTTTTCTGCCCGAGTATATTGGGTTATTTTCCAGGCAGTGATTGAAGCATTTTATTCCCACTGGCTGCAATACTGCACAGTATATATATATATACTGCATTACAATTCATGAATTTATGCCATCTGGTAGACACGCGAAGCATTGCAGCCTATTAAAATCCTAATCATTATCATTTAACAGATCAGCCGCCCATCAGCCAGGCATGAACCCAGGCTGGGAAGGCAAACGCAACGGGGCTTGTCAGAGGTGAGGAGCGGCGCATTCCATGTATCTGCCAGGTACATACTGGGTATTTGCTTGAATAAAGTGTGTCGGTGCAGTAAATGGCAGCTGGACAATACAGATATACATGGCAGCTGGACAGTACAGATATACATGGCAGCACACAGAAGGAAACCAGGAAAGTAAGAACTTATCGTAGCTATGTGATTGATATGTAGCAGTGAAGGCAGTTGTGGTAGTTCCCCCGCGTCACATGGACGCCACATGGGCCAATGGGAAGCAACAAGGGATGACGTTGATTCTTCCTTGGAGCGCATGACGTGGGAGATTTAAACTCTGCAATGCTCCCATCCTTTGGGGTATAAAAGCCAACATATGGGGTACAGACGCCTTTAAGAATAATTCCAATTTTCTACAATATAAAATGCAAAAAAAGTAAGACATAAACGGTCTCATTTTCAAACCCGCATCACTTCTGCCTCTGGTAAATGGCCCCCGTGTGCTCTTATTTACGTGTTAATAATATCAGTACTTAATAATAGTTGTTTGGCTCAAACATAAGACATCATACATTTGACCTAAGTTGAGAAGTCTTTTATAAATTTATATTTTTTATATATCAGACATTTTTTTTAACGTTTGCTTTTGTTAGGGTGAAAATTCTTAACTTTAGGTAATCTCTGATATTGAACAATTTGTTGTTTTTATGCAGTATACAATAGCTGTTTCAAAATGTCCTAAAATGGAAAGAAACTAAATTGCTGATAGTTGCTCAGTGATGTGTAGGGTTCCCATACAGTTCAGGTAATATACAAAAAAATGCCCCTAATTCAGAATTGTAATGAATTTATCTCGTTATCTCTTTATTTAAAGAGGAGTCTGCAATAAAAGCATTGTAAGCCGATGTTTATATATAAGTACCGGTATATATAATCATGCCAACCATCTTGTGGTAATTGCTTTGCGGCAGACTACATCCCGTTTTTGGCCTTATTCTATATCTGCCGAAGCAGCCATTTGCGACGTTTTCTAATACCCATCTTTGAGACACCACACTTATCAGATAAGGGATGTCTAACCAGACCAGGCCACAGAAACGTCAAATAATAACCAGGCCACAGAAATGTCAAATAATAACCAGGCCACAGAAACATCAAATAATAACCAGGCCACAGAAATGTCAAATAATAACCAGGCCACAGAAATGTCAAATAATAACCAGGCCACAGAAATGTCAAATAATAACCAGGCCACAGATATGTCAAATAATAACCAGGCCACAGAAATGTCAAATAATAACCAGGCCACAGAAATGTCAAATAATAACCAGGCCACAGAAACATCAAATAATAACCAGGCCACAGAAATGTCAAATAATAACCAGGCCACAGAAATGTCAAATAATAACCAGGAGACAGAAATGTCAAATAATAACCAGGCCACAGAAATGTCAAATAATAACCAGGCCACAGAAACATCAAATAATAACCAGGCCACAGAAATGTCAAATAATAACCAGGCCACAGAAACATCAAATAATAACCAGGCCACAGAAACGTCAAATAATAACCAGGCCACAGAAACGTCAAATAATAACCAGGCCACAGAAACGTCAAATAATAACCAGGCCACAGAAACGTCAAATAATAACCAGGCCACAGAAACATCAAATAATAACCAGGCCACAGAAACATCAAATAATAACCAGGCCACAGAAACGTCAAATAATAACCAGGCCACTGAAACATCAAATAATAACCAGGCCACAGAAACATCAAATAATAACCAGGCCACAGAAACGTCAAATAATAACCAGGCCACAGAAACATCAAATAATAACCAGGCCACAGAAACGTCAAATAATAACATGAGTACTTTTTGGGGTTTAAGATATGGTGAAATCTATCAACATTTCACATAACCTTTTCAGTGCTTAACTACTGCCTCTGTGTTCCCTAACCCTGCCAGGCATGGCTGCTCCTGCATACTGTAATAAGTCCTGTCAGTATTAGTGACGCTTTAAAAAATAACACTTTACCTAGAGTGCCTAAAGAGCAGTAATTATGGCTGCACATCCTTTGTGTCTTGTTACATATATGTGCATTGTAAAGAAGCAATCCAAGTAATATTCTATGTTTCTTTCTAATAAATAAATCAGTTCTATAATATTAGATAATACATACAGCATTTGTTTTAAAAATTATTATTCAACTCATTTTTTATTTTTTATGAATTTTTAATATACTGAGCATGCTTTGATTTCTATAGCAGGTTTAGCCACCTCCCAGCAGTGCAAGATCTTTGTAACACTTGTTTGTGATAATATGTTGCCAATATTCCCAGCAGTTTGAGCTGCAAACTGCAACAATAGATAATGTTACCTTAGGCCGTGTTTATACCAAAAACCACAGGCCGCACGGTGCAATAACAAATTGCTAGAACGCAATAACAGTTTACATACGAAGCGCGACGCGCGCAGACACGTACCGCTGGGCGGCAGACCTGGGATTTTGTTCTCTGCAGGCGAAGACGCGTCACGTGAGCGGTTCAGCTAATGAGGGCAAACTGCTCACGCCTCCCTGTCTCCTCCGGCTGCCTCCTGCCTGCAGTGTACATGTCGCTCGGCCGAATGGCATTGATGACGTCATAAGAACGCGCGCAGCCGGAGCTGGTATAATCGAAGCCTTAGTAATATAAGAATACATTGTAGCTGCTGAGTTACACTGACTGAAGGATTGATTGAAACTGAAGTTTTTTTAAGTGCCGCTTGGATTTCCTCTTTAATGGAGATGATACTGTGTAAATGGAAAACAATACTTTAAAAAAAGAATGGATTTGAAAACCATTTCCGTTGTTTAACAATCAGGTATCTCCTTCCTGGTAAGAAATATAGCAATATGTTTATTTCCCCATGCTAGAAAGGCCTAACATTGGCTGTGGAACGGCTTCTCCCACTGTACCCCGAGTTCCCGTCCTGCTAGACCCCAACATCGCTTGTACTTTGTGCTCAGTATTAACTGTATGTTTACAGGGCCACCTGGTATTTGATAAAAGTGGTTCTTCAGTGGGTGGATAAAGTTCACAATAAGCAAAGTGAAACTGACCCATTGGGGCACATCTATTATTGCGAGCAAGACATCAATTAATGAAATAAGTTAATGTAGCACCCAATGACCCTATTATGAATCAGCCTTTTTGAATATACATGTTCATAGCCTGTGAAAGGCCAGTGGAACATTATGCAGAAGCCTTATACAGAGTGGGTACAGATATACAAATGCTTTCTACCAACACTTCTCAATCCACTTGACATACTTTTGTTTCGGGGAAGGGGTAGGTAGTGTTCTCATTCACTAGGTGAACACATTTAATAGCGAACGATCCACAATGTAGCAGCGTCATCCATTGTTATCACGTGAAAATACAGCCGTAGTAAATGGCCTTTATTATCCTTTCTCCTTCAGCACGAGGTTTGATATCTTGCTGCATTCAGAGCTATTGCAAATTAAAAGATACATTTTTATTTTCCCTAGTGGCACAAAAACATGTAATCATATAGATCTTAATTTGATCAAAACCACCATGTAACATGTAACATGTAACATGTAACATGGATAGATCCCAAAAAACAAAACTTTCTAATTGTAATATACACTTCAAATAACACATTCAAATAATTGATTCATACACAAGCTTTTTTGAAAGTCCATTTACATTTTTTCCATTTCAAGTCAGTACATCTCCCAGACTCCCGTCTCCATAGCAACCACCCAGCAACCAGACGACCCTAGAGATTGGCCACAAGTAAGCAAGCCAAGGCTCAATATCCCGAGATACACCCCACTTTATACCATGGCTTGTTAACCCTCCTGGTACTAGGGAGGTTTGTCATATCTTGTTGGCAGCTGTAGATGTTTTAATTAATATTCAGGAACATATACAACTATGTTGCACCATATAATAGTGCTGAGTACGTATTTACGCACCCAGACCAACTTACTTGAAACATATTGTAGAAAGTGGATGCCAAAGTAGAGGAGAAAAGGATACAGTATAATTACCCTTTTATCTCCACAAACACACAGTTCTTTCACTAGGATGTGAGGCTGGTTCTCAAGGAAGCTCTGTGTGTCACTTACATGAATGGATTACAGAACCTCCCTGCAATGGGAAGCATCTTCAGAGCTTATTGACAAGGACCAGTCTTACTGCTTGTGGGCACCACTCAAATAAGCAGCTGAAAACTGCTTCCCCACAATAGTTCCTCTGTCTGTACTTTAGGTGAGAATAATTATTAGGGAAAGTGTTTATCAACTGTATTCCTTGGGAGAAAAGACGTGCTGTGGGGGATGCTGATTCCAGTAACACACTTTGGGGGCTGGACTTGTTTAGTTATACTTAGTAAAACTGTTTTTGCATATTCGTTTTTCTATAGTGAAGGGGCTAAAACCTTAAACCCGCTTAAAAGAAAGTACAATTCCTTTTGGCAATGTATTTATTCATCAAAAATGACGTGACTCTAGAAAAAACTACAGAGGCAATTAGAACGAGGAATGAAAATATTTCTCCGGATATCTTGTACAGATATGTAGCATGGAAAATATACTGTTCCCAGGCACGGAGCTGGAATACAGCCAGCAACGACTTATCCACCCACAAGAAATGGAAGATATGAACATGTGTCACTGAGTTCTGCATTTCACATCAGAGAAAACAAAACACTGGGGTTGGTACCAAATCTTACTTCTCTTTTTCCGTTTGTGGACATTTTGCTTAAAAGTACAGGGAGAAGAAAGCTGTCCTTAATAGCTGAGCGAATACTTCACCGGTTCTGCAGTATTATTTCAGCAAAGTTCATGGGCCAGACCATATTTCCAATGGAAAAGATACAGTTTTAGGATTAGGGTGGATTGCTAAAGAATGTTTCCACATAATTGAAGCTGAATTGGTCTAGCATTGAGCATGACTTACCCCCATACAGTAAGAACACCCTCTGCCAGGTGATTGCTGGATTCATTTGACAAGGAAGGTTACAGCTGTGGATTATAAGGCCTCATTACTATTGCAACACGCATTGGAAAAACACCATATTCTCAATGAAGTAGGTTGTAAGAAATTGAGATGCAAATCATTATGTGGCAGTGATGTCCATGGCTGTTTTGAGTAAGATGGTATCGTGTAACCCCTGCAGAGAGAATCAAGGGCAAGGAACAACAGACACAGGTAAGTTCCCTGTGCCCAGCCACGACTGTCTTACAGTAACTGAGCCAGTATTGCATGTTGGTAGAAGCTCCCCTGGCAGCCATGCCACTAGTGTTCATCGCGTAACAAGAAGGACATCTATTGTCCTCTAAGGGGCCTATGCAGAGAGCAGCGCTTTTTAAAATTGGAGAGGGGAATAAAAAGTAGGTTTAATGGAGAGTTTTATTCTCCATATGCAGAAATGGGCGAAATCCGCTATTTTTAGCATTACTGCATGTGGAGAATTGTAAATGAGGAGATGCGCGCTGCTGAAAGGGAAAAAAAAAATCGCGCATTTTTTTCCCCCCCTATAGCCGGCGACCTCCTGCTTCTTGCCAACGAAAATCGCGCCAAAAACAGCCGCTAGATGGCGAGCGCGCCTTTCTGAATTCGGATACTTTTCAGACTGGCGAGATGTAGTTTCTCGCCAGCCGCGCGGCGAGATTTTGAAATAGAAAAAAAAAATGGCGCTTTTTTCCTAACTCGCCATTTTCAGCTGTTTTTAGCGCGATTTTCTCCGGAAAATGGCGAGATTGCAAATAGCGCTGCTCTCTGCATGAGGCCCTAAGTCCTGATTGCTCGATGAGCCTGCAACACACTGCGACAGAAAGAAATTCGAAATAACTTTATTGTTGATGACATTGAAATTATATTCTCACGTCAAACAAATAGACAAATAGTCTAATAAACATATTAAAGCAGCAAAATGTGAAATATTATATCTTTAAAAAATTCAGTTCTGTATATTAAATAATAGTGACATTTTTTTCTTTTTAAATTCAACTCTTAATGCCATTTTTTATGAGTTTGAACCCATCCTTTGATTTCTATTGCAGGTTTTAGCCCGCCTCCCAAGCAGTGCAAGATCTTTGCAACCCTTTCCTGTTTGTGACAATTTGTTGCCAAAGTTCCCAGCAGTTTGAGCTGCAAACTGTATCAATAGATAATGTTACCTTAGTAATACTGTATCAGGATACATTGTAGCTGCTGAGTTACACTGACTGAAGGATTGATTGAAACTTAAAGGCAGCCATTATGTTAGGCACACAATCGGGATTTTTACAGATATATTGCCAGTTTAGATATGAATGTAGACAAAAAGGAGATATATAATGCTCACTAAATTAATGATGTAGGTGTAGTATGGATGTGCCTTAAACGTCTAGTATGACGGTGGGTGCAACTAATGAGCAGATAATAACATTAACTAACAAATGAGCTTCTAGTTGTTAAGCGTTGGCACCAATATGCCAATTATTATATCCCTCCTCAGCTGCTGTTAGTTATCGATATGAATGTAGAATTGTGTATTGTCACAAGCTTTATATATACAAAGAGTTAAATAAAAGGGAGGAATGCAGCACTGCTGCTTTAAGGAACCACTTTCCCCAGCACAGTGACCCGGCAGCAGCCCACGTAGCAGTGACCCGGCAGCAGCCCACGTGGCAGTGACCCGGCAGCAGCCCACGTAGCAGTGACCCGGCAGCAGCCCACGTAGCAGTGACCCGGCAGCAGCCCACGTAGCAGTGACCCGGCAGCAGCCCACGTGGCAGTGACCCGGCAGCAGCCCACGTGGCAGTGACCCGGCAGCAGCCCACGTAGCAGTGACCCGGCAGCAGCCCACGTAGCAGTGACCCGGCAGCAGCCCACGTAGCAGTGACCCGGCAGCAGCCCACGTGGCAGTTACCCGGCAGCAGCCCACGTAGCAGTGACCCGGCGAGGGTTGGGGTTTCCCAGAATTTCACAATCTAATTCTGGGGTTCCTTAAACAAAAAGAAGTTTACGCCTCCGATCTCCCCGCGCGCCGCCTCCGATCTCCCCGCGCCGCCTCCGATCTCCCCGCGTGCCGCCTCCGATCTCCCCGCGCCGCCTCCGATCTCCCCACGCGCCGCCTCCGATCTCCCCGCGCGCCGCCTCCGATCTCCCCGCGCCGCCTCCGATCTCCCCGCGCGCCGCCTCCGATCTCCCCGCGCCGCCTCCGATCTCCCCGCGCTGCCTCCGGTCTCCACGCGCGCCGCCTCCGATCTCCCCGCGCGCCGCCTCCGATCTCCCCGCGCGCCGCCTCCGATCTCCCCGCGCCGCCTCCGATCTCCCCGCGCGCCGCCTCCGATCTCCCCGCGCCGCCTCCGATCTCCCCGCGCGCCGCGTCCGATCTCCCTGCGCTGCCTCCGATCTCCCCGCGCGCTGCCTCCGGTCTCCCCGCGCGCTGCCTCCGATCTCCCCGCGCTGCCTCCGGTCTCCCCGCGCGCTGCCTCCGATCTCCCCGCGCGCTGCCTCCGGTCTCCCCGCGCGCTGCCTCCGATCTCCCCGCGCGCTGCCTCCGGTCTCCCCACGCGCTGCCTCCGGTCTCCCCGCGCTGCCTCCGGTCTCCCCGCGCGCTGCCTCCGATCTCCCCGCGCGCTGCCTCCGGTCTCCCCACGCGCTGCCTCCGATCTCCCCGCGTGCCGCCCTGCATGCTGCCTCTGATCTCCCCGCGCTGCCTCCGATCTCCCCACGTGCTGCCTCCGATCTCCCCGCGCGCCGCCTCCGATCTCCCCGCGTGCCGCCTCCGGTCTCCCCGCGCGCCGCCTCCGATCTCCCCGCGCGCCGCCTCCGATCTCCCCGTGCGCCGCCTCCGATCTCCCCGCGCGCCGCCTCCGATCTCCCCGCGCGCCGCCTCCGGTCTCCCTGCGCGCCGCCTCCGATCTCCCCGCGTGCTGCCTCCGATCTCCCCACGCGCCGCCTCCGATCTCCCCACGCGCTGCCTCCGATCTCCCCGCGCGCCGCCTCCGATCTCCCCGCGTGCAGCCTCCGGTCTCCCCGCGCGCCGCCTCCGGTCTCCCCGCGCGCCGCCTCCGATCTCCCCGCGCGCCGCCTCCGATCTCCCCGCGTGCAGCCTCCAGTCTCCCCGCGCGCCGCCTCCGGTCTCCCCGCGCGCCGCCTCCGATCTCCCCGCGCGCCGCCTCCGGTCTCCCTGCGCGCTGCCTCCGATCTCCCCGCGTGCGGCCTCCGGTCTCCCTGCGTGCCGCCTCCGGTCTCCCTGCGCGCTGCCTCCGATCTCCCCGCGTGCGGCCTCCGGTCTCCCTGCGTGCCGCCTCCGGTCTCCCTGCGTGCCGCCTCCGGTCTCCCTGCGCGCTGCCCCCGACCTCCCCGCGTGCGGCCTCCGGTCTCCCTGCGTGCCGCCTCCGGTCTCCCTGCGCGCCGCCTCCGGTCTCCCTGCGCGCCGCCTCCGATCTCCCCGCGTGCGGCCTCCGGTCTCCCTGCGTGCGGCCTCCGGTCTTCCTGCGTGCGGCCTCCGATCTCCCCGCGTGCCGCCCTGCATGCTGCCTCCGATCTCCCCGCGCGCCGCCTCCGATCTCCCCGCGTGCCGCCTCCGGTCTCCCCGCGCTGCCTCCGATCTCCCCACGTGCTGCCTCCGATCTCCCCGCGCGCCGCCTCCGATCTCCCCGCGTGCCGCCTCCGGTCTCCCCGCGCGCCGCCTCCGATCTCCCCGCGCGCCGCCTCCGATCTCCCCGCGCGCCGCCTCCGATCTCCCCGCGCGCCGCCTCCGATCTCCCCGCGCGCCGCCTCCGGTCTCCCTGCGTGCGGCCTCCGATCTCCCCGCGTGCGGCCTCCGGTGTCCCTGCGTGCCGCCTCCGGTCTCCCTGCGTGCTGCCTCCGGTCTCCCCGCGCGCCGCCTCCGGTCTCCCTGCGTGCTGCCTCCGGTCTCCCTGCGTGCTGCCTCCGGTCTCCCTGCGTGCCGCCTCCGGTCTCCCTGCGCGCCGCCTCCGGTCTCCCTGTGTGTTACCTTCCTCTCAGAAAGGGGATAGCTGGTGAGAGGACCAGCAAGTTCCGAATATTTCTAGAATGAAACCTCCCATAAGCAATTGTTTTGCCTTTAAAGGCCCCCCTCTGAACTTTGGGCAGCAGACCCCACAGAATCCCATTTATAACGAAGGGTGTAACTTACATGTTATAGTAGCTGTTTTTATTGATGTAGGGAAACAGTCTTTCTTTTGTTCACACTATGGACCAGAAGTGTACACATTGTGTGTGCGGCGGCCACATGACTCCATGTGCAGAAGGTCCGCTTGGAGTTTGTGGCAGAATGGGGTACCTTGCTATGCACCCCCCGACAGATCTTTGTACATGTTTTTAGTTATGATATTTCGAGGCCTCCAGCTTTCCTTCAGATGTATCTTTGTACAAACATATTTTGTTGATAATAGTAAACAATATATTTAAACGGAAATTAATATGTAACTACATACACAATACAGTAATAACATATAATAATAATAATAATAATAATAGAGAAGGAGCAGCTCAGTGAGTAAAGACACTGACTGGCACTGAGTGTGAAGCAGGGGAACCTGGGAGAAGGAGCGGCTCAGTGAGTAAAGACACTGACTGGCACTGAGTGTGAAGCAGGGGAACCTGGGAGAAGGAGCGGCTCAGTGAGTAAAGACACTGACTGGCACTGAGTGTGAAGCAGGGGAACCTGGGAGAAGGAGCGGCTCAGTGAGTAAAGACTCTGACTGGCACTGAGTGTGAAGCAGGGTAACCTGGGAGAAGGAGCGGCTCAGTGAGTAAAGACACTGACTGGCACTGAGTGTGAAGCAGGGGAACCTGGGAGAAGGAGCGGCTTAGTGAGTAAAGACACTGACTGGCACTGAGTGTGAAGCAGGGGAACCTGGGAGAAGGGGCGGCTCAGTGAGTAAAGACACTGACTGGCACTGAGTGTGAAGCAGGAGAAGGAGCGGCTCAGTGAGTAAAGACACTGACTGGCACTGAGTGTGAAGCAGGGGAACCTGGGAGAAGGAGCGGCTCAGTGAGTAAAGACACTGACTGGCACTGAGTGTGAAGCAGGGGAACCTGGTTCAATTCCCGGTGTCAGCTCCTTGTGATCTTGGGAAAGTCACTTTATCTCCCTGTGCCTAAGGCACCAAAAACATAGATTGTAAGCTCCACGGGGCAGGGACCTGTGCCTGCAAAATGTCTCTGTTAAGGGCTACGTACAACTAGCAGCGCTATACAAGAGCATGCTATTATTAATTAATGTCAGATTCTCGTATGCTGCAAATATCCATGTGCCAAAGATACACCATGTTACAGTTAAGTGCTTCAATAGTTTAGGCTCTTCCAATGCATCTGCAGAAAAATTCAGTAGTGAAAGGCATAGATGTGATTGTGTGTGTGCAATCTATAATATATCTCCTGCAATCTATAATGTGCCCGTCTTATCTATAATATATCTCCTGCAATCTATAATGTGCCTGTCTTATCTATAATGTGCTTGGAAATTATAATATGCCTGACATATCTATAATGTGCCCGGCATATCTATAATATATCTCCTGCAATCTATAATGTGCCCGTCTTATCTATAATGTGCTTGGAAATTATAATGTTCCTCCTGCAATCTATAATGTGCCCGTTTTATCTATAATATATCTCCTGCAATCTATAATGTGCCCGGCATATCTATAATATATCTCCTGCAATCTATAATGTGCTTGGAAATTATAATGTACCTCCTGCAATCTATAATATGCCCGGCATATCTATAATATATCTCCTGCAATCTATAATGTGCCCGTCTTATCTATAATGTGCCCATCATACTGATGGTGGGGTGGTTGGGGGGGTTTGAGAGACTGTGCTGCTTCCAACATTCCCTTCTATCTGTTCTGGTCACGGAAGCCTAGAAACATCATACAATTAGGCTCATAATTGATTTATAACTCCCAAAGGAAGCAAGCTCCAAGCGTGTGCCAAACAGAGGCACAAAGCAAATAGAATGCAAACAATAATAATAGTAAAACAAATAGAATTAGCACAAAACACAATGCTAAAAAAATCAGAAGGAAAGCCCTGGTAATCTCATAAAAAAATGTATTATCTTGATTTGTTTTAAGGAACGTTGGGGAAGTACAAATATCCCGGTAATGATGAGGTGAGGATCTCTATATGTGATCATTTCAGTGATTGGTATTCCGTGTCTTATAGAAAGGCTAAGAACACACATCTGCCAGCTATCCCCGTTTTGCTGTGTTTGAACCTACAATTTGTTTTATATGTGCCTGTTCCCTTAATTCCAAAGATAGCAGCCATTTCTAGGACATGAGACCGGAAGGTGTGCGTTGCTTTCAGCATTGAGTGATATCGCACAGGAAATGCCCCCTGCTCCTGTAGTTGGTTTTCAGCTGACTAATTTCACATCTTGTTTTTACATTTGCCAGAGAACAAAGAACACATATCTTTGCAGCTTATAAAACAGGGGGGGGGGTTACTGTATCTTTAATTGCTATTCTTCATACAAATATTCACCTTTAGTGGTACATTTTTAATTTTTCTCTGTTGCCTTTGATACTATCGATCCCTCTCTGCTTTATATTCCAAACTCTCTTGGTGTCTGTAACAAAGCTCGATCCGTGTTCTCTTCACGCCTCTCCCAGCGCGCATTCTCTGTCGCTAATATGTCTTTGTCTTCTGTCCATCCGCCTGTCTCTCTCAGGCTCTGTTCTGGGACCTTCCCTCTTCTCTCTCTACACTATCACTTGTTAACCTCATCCACTCCTTTGGCCTTCGGTATTATCTGTATGCAGCTGATACGCAGATATTTACTGTATATCCACCCAACCCTCACTCCTGCAACCCTGTCCCACGTCTCGGATCGGCTCCTGGCTGTATCCTCGTGGATGGGGCTCTGCCGCCTTAAACTTAATATGTCTTAGGCCTCGTCCAGGGTGGAAACGGGCGCGCTGGCGCTCCAGCGCTGCACCCTGCTTGGCCGGGCGATTCCTGGCCGGCTAGGTGCGCGCGCGTCTGGGGGCGCGGCCACAACGTCGCGGAGCTGGTTCACCCTCATTGTCAATTTTGCTTGTTCGGCAAGCGGCTGAGCGCCGAGCCCGCCCGCTCACGCAGGCCACGTGCATTGTTGCCACGTGTCCAGCGTGAGCGCGCGCTCGCCCGCTCAGCACCACCCTGGTCGAGGCCTAACACGGAGATGCTCACTCCCCCTCCCTAAACCTTACTTAATATCCCCTTTTCCCATCACAGTAAACAGTACCACCATCTATCCTGTCACCAAAGCGCGCTGCCTGGGAGTGACGTGTGACTCGTCCCTTTCCGTCGCCATCACACCGTGGTTAACATTGGCTGCTTCTTCCTCAGTAACATTGCCAAGATCCGTCCTCTTGAATTGATTTTGGGGGGAATTGCTTAACATTTTGCGACTGCATTTTGGAAAGACTCTCACATTTCTAATACTGACACAATAAGTGGGATGCTCAGTGTGAGGGAGCCACGAGGGAACTGCGCAGTGTGAGGGAGCCACGAGGGAACTGCTCAGTGTGAGGGAGCCACGAGGGAACTGCTCAGTGTGAGGGAGCCACGAGGGAACTGCTCAGTGTGAGGGAGTCTCGGGGGAACTGCTCAGTGTGAGGGAGTCTCGGGGGAACTGCTCAGTGTGAGGGAGCCACGAGGGATCTGCTCTGTGTGCGCCTTAAACCTTTCTCACTGACTGCCCCACACCTCTGGAATGCCCTTCCCCTCAATACCCGACTAGCACCCTCTCTATCTAACTTTAAGACCCATTTTAACACACACCTCCTTATCGAAGCATATGAGTAGCTCCGTGGCTGAAACTTTACACCTCCTACATCGACCTTCACCGCTTACCAGAGCACCCTCCTATTGTCTCTGTACCTTCTTCCTACTTACCAATTAGATTGTAAGCTCTTCAGGGCAGGGACTCCTTTAACTAATGTTACTTTTATGTCTGAAGCACTTATTCCCATTATGTGTTATATTATTATATCACGTGTATTACTGCAGTGACGCGCTATGTAAATAAAGATATGCATACATATACAATCCCACCCAAGCGCTACGTTCCGGGGGATACAACCCCCCTCCATCCGACGCAGAAACAAACGCTACGTTCCGGGGGATACAACCTCCCTCCATCCGGCGCAGAAACAAGCGCTACATTCCGGGGGATACAGCCCCCCTCCATCCGGCGCAGAAACAAGCGCTACGTTCCGGGGGATACAGCCCCCCTCCATCCGGCGCAGAAACAAGCGCTACGTTCCGGGGGATACAGCCCCCCTCCATCCGGCGCAGAAACAAGCGCTACGTTCCGGGGGGTACAGCCCCCCTCCATCCGGCGCAGAAACAAGCGCTACGTTGCGGGGGATACACCCCCCCTCCATCCGGCGCAGAAACAAGCGCTACGTACCGGGGGGTACAGCCCCCCTCCATCCGACGCATCATCACATTTACATTAACATGCATGGAAATTTATTGACTAACAATAGTATTTGGGGTTCCCTTAACACAGACCCGTGCACCCCAAATGATGCAGGGTTTTTACTGCCTACCGGCTGAAATCGGGTACAATAAGTAGCACTATATTACCTTTAACAATGGGGTATATTTCTATTAGAAATCTTACTATTCAGACCATTTCCTACTGAAGGATCCACCAGCAAAGTCTCAATTCATATGAGACATTTCCTCTGGGATAATATTGGTGCTTTTTACTAAAACATTTTTTATTGAATTTTGTCAATTTAAATAAAATTTAATTCAATCAGTAATAAGCGAGACAGTTCATTTTAGAATATTTGCAAATCTGTCTAAATTGTAGAAAAATGCCCATTAACTAAGCTTCTTAAGTCGTACGGGAGTCCTGTAAGTAGTGTAATTATGTTTCTATATGTACCAAGGAACAAATCAGATGGTTTTGCAAAGCATAGCGGGTTAAACACGTTCCGGTGAAGGAAGAATGGTTCACACTTTCAGTGCTGTAGTTGTAGGCAAATATCAAGTCATTGAAAAGTTTTTTTTTTTTTTTTTTACAAATAAATGTTCATTATTGCACACTGTTAATCCTGATTATCTTTTTCATGAGTATTTTTTAGAAATGTGTGAATTTATTTTTGTTTTAAATAGACATGTATGTTACTGATTGTTTTACAGAAGGCCAAATTGAAAAAAACTACTATAATAATAATAATAATAATAATAAAAAAGAACATACAAATATCAATATATTTCATATCTTTTATTCATCCTCAACAATTCATTAAAACAACAACTATTAGAAGTGACACCAGTACTTAACAATCCCACAAGTAATATACATTCCTCTCACAAATACACAGAATTTCATATTAAGAATCACTATCAAAAATGTCCACATCACAAAATCCATAAATCTGCAGTCATAGCATTTCCCTGAATAATCAGTTTATCTCCACCCCATTTCATTATTAATGTGCTTTAAAAAAAATAAGCGTTAATCAAAAAAAGTTATTTGATGTGATTATGTGTCCTCTTTTATCCCAATGCAATACGTTTGTGTACTCGGCTCAAACTGGTGGCTCAACATTGTCTGCTGTTTAGAAATGCACAGGGTCCGTTCCACCCTTCATGGAGATATAGTGATGTAGTCCAAAGGTGGGAAAACGGTGCACAGCGTGGGCAGGAAAAAATGAAGTACAGCACATCAAGGAATAAAGTTAAAACCCTATTTATTGGGGAATACATGGGGAACATCAAGGTGAGTGGGTATAGAATCTACTGTGACGCGTTTTGGGCATTCCTGGCCTTTGTCAAAGCGTGTTTGTCTCCTTCGTGGTCTCTCCTGCTTTATGTTAAAATGTGGAATTCATTACCCATGGAGACTGTGATGGCAGATACAATAGATTTGTTCAAAAAAAGGTTGGACATCTTTTTAGATGGGAAAGGTATACAGGGATATACCAAATAAGTATACATGGGAAGGATGTTGATCCAGGGATTAATCCGATTGCCAATTCTTGGAGTCAGGAAGGAATTAATTTTTCCCCTTAATGGGGTTTTTTGTTTGCCTTCCTCTGGATCAATAAGTAAGTATAGATATAGGATAAAGTATCTGTTGTCTAAATTTAGCATAGGTTGAACTTGATGGACGTACGTCTTTTTTCAATATCATCTACTATGTAACTATATGTAACTATGTATAACCGGACTTCTGGTAAAGAGCCGAAACCGTAAGTGATGCGGCATCGGCACGGATTTAACTCAAGCCTCATACCCCTTAGGGCTGGGGAGCTGGAGACAATCAGTCCGTCGGATGCAGCGCCACCTGCTGTATGGTGGTTACAAATACATGCATTCGTGAGGATGTTCAATTCTTAGGCTCTAAGCACAGTCATGGATGATACGAGCAGGACCGATTCCACTCGTCTCCTTGAACTTCAAATTTCCCTGATGAAGTAATTAAGTTTACGAAACGCGTAGGAGTGATTTGTGGACGCTGTTCCTATGATACATTGTTGCCTAAGTCGTAACTCGGCAAGCTACGAGACTCTATCCTCACAAATTGGTCGGCGCGGAGGAGCGGTAACCGCAGTCATGTCCTCTGTCCCGCTGAGTGGTGTCGGGGGCTTGAAAGAAGCCACGGTACCACATTACCTTGCTGATTGGTCGGCGTGGAAGAGCGGTGAACCGCAGCTATACCATCTATGCCGTTTGCGGTGCTGAGGACTTGTATTATACTTTTCTCTGGCAAGGATCCAGAGTGGTAACAGTGGGGGACGTTAGCCTATTCCTTTTTTCTCACAACTTGGACTCTGAGTGCTCGTGTTTACTGTGGGAGTTAAAAACCTACCAGTTACCTGCTGCTGAGGAAAAAACGTTTCCATCGGGATTGGAGGCAGCTGCTTTGAAGGAGTCCCCAAGAAGCAAGTCATTCGTGTCCAGTTGTGGTAACATGTACCCTGAACATGCCCTGCTTGAATAACTGATTATTTTGTACGTGCAATACTACCACTTATTATTAATTCAATATAATTGCTTATTAACCCTATGAGTCGTGCGCTGTGTTTCTTTCTTTTTCATACCGCTAAGGGCTGGGGAGCTGGAGACAATCACTCCGTCGGATGCAGCGCCACCTGCTGTATGGTGGTTACAAATACATGCATTCGTGAGGATGTTCAATTCTTAGGCTCTAAGCACAGTCATGGATGATATGAGCAGGACCAATACCACTCGTCTCCTTGAACTTCAAAGAGGAAAGGACAGTGGCATCTATCATTGCTCTATCTTCACACAAAGGGCCACTCGAGCTTTTAGAAAAGCAGGATACAGAACCAAATATAAAAAAAAGACATGAACAAAATGTCTGTCATAATAAAAAGTAACAACAACAACAAATAAAATACATGAACAAATATATATATATATAGGGAAAAACAAAAAGAAAACATATACCCAAATAGCACTAATATATATATATATATATATATATAAATATATATATATATATATATATATATATATATATATATATAATATATATATACAGTGTTCGACAAACCTATACATTTGCTCGCCCCGGGCGAGTGGATTTAACATCGTGGCGAGCTCCTATGGCCCAAGCCGCACACGTTTGGTACTAGGTGGCGAGTAGATTTTTTTGTTCGGCGAGTAGATTTTTTGGTGATTTGTCGACCACTGTGTGTGTGTATATATATATATATATATATATATATATATATATATATAAATAAAGTAGCGCCTAAGTGATTGTGCTTACAAATTATAAATAAAATATTAATATCAAGGGATAAACCAGACATAAATAACAATGTGTAAGTGTCTAATATACATAAATAAAAAATGGAGCTAATGAATAAGCCCTATAAGTGCTACAAGAAAATTGGTCTTTCAAAGTTGTTTTTTTTTTAAATAGAAAATGCTAAAAGTATTTTTTCTTACTACAGAACTGATTTATTAAAAAACCCCACACATGCAGGATATTGCATGAACTGCAGCTTTAAGACAAATAATACATGTTTACAAATACAGTTACATAAATGAGCAGGGTATACATTATATACAATACATTGCGTGCACAGTTACAGATAATATATATTATAGGCGTATGAAACAGTTACAAACCAGATTAAAATGTGAGACAGCCTTAGATTTGAAAGAACTAAGACTGGTGGTGGATGTGAGAGTCTCTGGTAGGTAGTTCCAGTTTTGGGGGGCACGGTAGGAGAAGGAGGAGCGGCCGGATACTTTGTTGAGCCTTGGGACCATGAACAGTCTTTTGGAGTCAGTTAGCAGGGCATTGCCACTAGGGGCACATGTGCGATCTGTCATTAGCCAGCAGTGTTTTGCAACAGTGTGGTTGTCATGGACACCACACACAGCAGGATGTATGATGATGTAGGCAACGGGGTGGGGCCTTATGTAAGTATGGTCAACACATGATGTCATCACTGCAGGTGTGTGCAATTATTTTAATTGGTTGATGGTAATTGGTTGATGCTAATTGATTGTTAGTGTCTTGATGTGTATATATGTGTGGTTTGTCTGTCACTCTTCCCTTGTATCCCCCTGAGGAAGGTCCCATTTTGGAGGACCGAAACATTGGGTTTCTTGATGTACCACTATTTTCACTAATACACTTTGTGAAGTTTTCTACAATTGAGTGCTTTCTCTTGCTTTACCAGACCTCGGAACGGTAATGTATGTCTATATTACCCATATGGGACAAGCACCTACAGCCCTTCAGCACCTATGGAGTGCCAACTGTTCTATTTGACATATATATATATCCCGGCTCCCAATGGCCCTTTACCTCCGTTGGTTGCACACTGGGCAGCAGAGGTATGCGCGTGAGTGCTTGTAGTGGCGGAGGGAACGTGCAGACAGGTGCAGGCGAGCGCTTCTGTCCCTTCATAGGGCTTCCTTCACAGGGCGCCGCAATTTTGAATATGTTCTCGCATGCGCAGTGAGTCACGCATGCGCAGGAAGGGCTGCAAGGCAGCCACTAGCCAGAGAGGACTCCGCAGGGACTACAGCCCCCAGCATGCACAGGGCTGCAGAATCAAGTGATACACAATAGCCAATAGGGCTGCAGCTTCCCCTGCAAGGGAAATATAGATACATTTGGCGCGTCTGACCACACCAGGTTATGTGTGAAGTTGTCTGTGGCACCTGCACTAGGCCAGATACCCCCTATTAGGCCCAAGCTAGGCCCAGACTCCCACATAGCTTGTGGCTGCTATAGGGACTTGCCCTTAGACAGGGACACTGCTCCACTTAGCACTATCTGGGTCAGGGACACTGTGAGACGCCGCAAGGTGACTGCGGTCTGCGGTCCAGAACTAGACCATCAGAGACTATCATCAGTGTGGGACCCTCCAGCTGGATACCACCCACCACGGAGGCGGACTCATCAGTGGATCCTATCTTCTACAGCGCGCCCGGGTGTGGACACACCTAGCAGTTACCCAACAAAGGGCACCAACTCACCTTCACACATTAGTGGGCAGCGCTGTACTACGTATTGGGTGGGGGATTTGACCTTGTGGACACCGGGTTGGTTGGGTGCCCAAGGGCCCCTAGGTACTTTGGGGGAACGGTGACTCCATTGAGAGGGAGCGGAGTATTGGGAGGTAGGGCCATGCGAGGCCTGGTGGGTATGCTGTACTACATTAGTTTATATAGTAAAACTGTTCTGCTTTACAAAGTGTGTATTATTATTGTGTCCTGTGACGGGGTCACTCTACATCATAGAATCCCTCACAGGTGGAGGCGCTACCGAGTATCATTCCAGAATACACCCCAGGCTCCCAGCAGCGGAGGCTCAGGACTCCTGTGAGCCACCAGGTACTGCATCATACACACACCGTAGCTACACATCTCCCAGGGGGTGGGGGAAAGTGCGCTACATTTGGTGATTTGGTACAATTCCTGATATTTCAGACCTGGGGTGCCCTACTCAGCAGTTAAATTAATAAAGATCTGAACACCATGTTTGTACCGTCTAAACAAAAGGTCCGTGACTGGGCAGTGGATCTGCACGTGAGTCCCCGCCATGTGCTCGCAGCAGGAGATATTCCCAGCACTACCCCCGCGCACGAACTTTGGCAGTATCTCTGCCAACTCCCTGGTCTAGCCAAAGCACTGGTTTTAGGGAGCAAGTATGACACTACGTACCGGCAGACCATATTCCTTGTGGCTGCCGACCAAGACCTATGTGAAGAAGGGGCTCCAAAGGCCTTGTATTTACTGGATGCTCCAGCCACGGGCTGCCCAGTGATATACCCAGCTCTGGCCACATTACTCGAACTCTATCCCGGGACCCCCTATTGGCACCCCCTATCGGGCTGAACTTTTACGTACCCTGTGTCCCCTCCAGAGGAGCAGCACTTCGGTTGTAAGTTCACCCATACCCCGGATGGTCTTCACTCCCAGTACTATCCTACAGACACCCCGTAGAGCTGAAATTCTCCACCCCAGCCATCTATCCCCAGATGAGATTAGAGTAGTCTGGCGCAGGCCTTGAGCACGAGGTCCGAATATTCCAGTCATCTGGCAACTGGTGGGTCCAACTTGGGAGTGACTCTACCACAGTTAGTGGAGGCCTTAACTATGTCCTCACAGTCGCAGAATTACAGAAAGCTCAAGGTATTCTCCGGGATAGTGCCAACGCCCTCAGGAGAAGAAGGGTTTGAGCCTTGGAGGGAACACGCTCTCCATGTGCTAGATGAGTGGTCATGCTCAGAAGCCGTCAAGTGACGGAGGCTGGTTGTGTCTCCGACCCCCGGCCACACAACTGGTACGAACGCATCGGGACACAGAAGGAGAAGTTCCTGCTCACGAGTTGGTGGAACTTCTGACCCAGTCCTACACAAGCAAAGACGATGAGGATGAGCTCATGGCCCAGTTCAAGTCTCTCCGCCAGAAGGACGAAGAGCAATTGGCTGCCTTCGTCCGCAGGCTCCACTATCCTTGGGGACACTTCTTGCTAAGAGAATTATTTCGGCTACAGAAGTAGACCGGTACCGGTTCAAACAACTGTTGAAGGGATCACTACCTTCCCACCCAATAGCCCTTGTGATGCAAGCTGCTGTGGCCACCCCAGTACCTCCCAGCTACATGAACGTAATGCAGCATATCAGGGAGCACGAAGTTCAGCTGCACTTCCATGCCCCTAAGAAGACCAAAGAGCCCCTCCAGGGTGAACCCAAGGGAGTATCCGCTCCAAAGGTAAAGGAGCTCTATAGTACGGAGGAGGACTCTCAATTCAAGCCACCTGCCATCAAGTCCAAATCGTCAGGGAGAGTATCTCCTACCTATAAGGGCCGCACCGCTCCAGGTGGCCTCATCTCCTACAGCTGTGGTCAGAAGGGCCACTTCTACAACGAATGCCCAGAGAAAGAAAACAAAACTCAAACTAAGAATTTCCACCCAGACGTAATGATCTGCGTCGTCATGGATGGTGACAATTCATCGGCCTTGTTGGACACTGGGTCTCAAGTGACCATCGGGTACAGAGGTTTCTATAACAAACACCTTAAATATCGCCCCTTGCAGTCGGCGGAGCATATAAAAGTGAGCGGACTAAGTAATGAGGATTAATCCATTGATGGGATAGTGAAGCTTCGGCTGGAGATACTTCAGTTGAACACAGGCAAATCGCACTAATGTGCCCCGAACCCCTAGAGCAGCCCAAGCACCTGATTATGGGCCTCATGCAGAAAGCAGCGATAAGGTTAAGGTCCCGCTCCCTCAGTCAGCGCGCCCGCACTGCAGACAGGCAGCGCGCTGACAGGCACAGACCGCGATATGCGGTCTGAGGGAGCCGGGAGCCGGAGCGGGGCGGGAGTGGGGGGGCGTGGTTTGAGAGGAGGGACCCGCTACTCCCCCCCCCCCCTCCTTCCATGGGCTCGGTCTTCCGGGCTGCAGGAGGGAGCTGCTGCGGGCTGCTGGAAGGTAATCAGCTCCCGCTCCCTCCCCCTTCCCCCACAAATGCCCCCTCACACACGCTGATACACACACACACACACACACTACCTTGTGTAGGAAGCTGTCTGACAGCTCCCGCCCCCACCGCTGATAGGCTCATCAGCGCACCACGTGACGCATCACCGCTCGGGATCACAATGTTCTTACATCCCCTAGCGGCTGACGCGTCACAGCGCGTTGTGAGCCGTGCAGCGAGGGGGGACTGGGACCGGCTCAGAAGGATTCCCCTGCTGGTGGGGAACGCTCACGCGGCGCAGCGGGTCCCAGCCCTAAGCCACTTATTGGCAAAAAAGCCTACAGCGATACAATAAACCCCGATAAGAACAAAAATCGCAGTTTTTTTTCAAGAAAAAGTTGGCAAGAAAGTGGGGAGAAGCTGCAGATAAGCGGCGAGACGGCACTTCGAAAAAATCAGGCCTTACTCATCGAGACTCCTGAGCTGATATCCATTAATATCAGCACCGGAGACCCCCAGCATGAATCCCATGCAGGAAAAATGCATTTACCGCTAAGGCAATGAAGGGGTTAACCACCAGTGCATGCTTATTGTGGGTAGCAGGGGTGGGTGAAGGTGGTATTTGGCCCTTGATGGGTGTTTAGGCCTTGCGGGGGGCCTGCGGGTGGACTGAACCCCTTCATTTCCTTAGCGGTTAATACCGCGAAGGTATCGAAGGGGTTAACCCCTCCCGCTACCACCCGGTAGGCCTAAACACCCATCCTTGGGGCTACTACCCCCTTCACCCACCCCTGCTACCCACAATACAAAAAATACACACAACAGCCCCACTACCCACCTCCCAGGCCCCCAATAAACCGTTACAATATTTAATAAACAACCATACACGACCCACCCCCTGTGCCCCCCCCCCCGAAAACCATTATTTGTATTGTATTGTATGTCTTTATTTATATAGCGCCATTAATGTACATAGCGCTTCACAGTAGTAATACATGTGGTAATCAAATAAATAACAGATAATATAAATAACAGATCATGGGAATAAGTGCTTCAGACATAAAAGTAACATTAAGGAAGAGGAGTCCCTGCTCCGAAGAGCTTACAGTCTAATTGGTAGGTAGGAGAACATACAGAGACCGTAGGAAGGAGTTCTGGTAAGTGGGTCTGCAGGGGGCCAAGCTTTATGTATCATGTGTCCAGGATTATCCACAGTGCTATTCATATGCTTCTTTAAGCAAGTGTGTCTTAAGGTGGGTCTTAAAGGTGGATAGAGAGGGTGCTAGTCTGGTACTGAGGGGAAGGGCATTCCAGAGGTGTGGGGCAGTCAGTGAAAAAGGTTTAAGGCAGGAGAGGGCTTTAGATACAAAGGGGGTAGAAAGAAGACATCCTTGAGAAGAACGCAAGAGTCGGGATGGTGCATAGCGAGAAATTAGGGCTGAGATGTAAGGAGGGGCAGAAGAGTGTAAAGCTTTAAAAGTGAGGAGAAGAATGGAGTGTGAGATGTGGGATTTGATCGGAAGCCAGGAGAGGGATTTCATGAGGGGAGATGCTGAGACAGATCTCGGAAAGAGTAGAGTGATTCTGGCAGCAGCGTTTAGGATAGATTGTAGGGGAGACAGGTGAGAGGCAGGAAGGCCGGACAGCAGGAGGTTACAGTAATCAAGACGGGAGAGAATGAGGACCTGAGTCAGAGTTTTTGCAGTCGAGCAGCAGAGGAAAGGGCGTATCTTTGTTATATTGCGGAGGAAAAAGCGACAGGTTTTAGAAATGTTTTGAATGTGAGGGGCGAATGTGAGAGAGGAGTCGAGTGTGACCCCTAGGCAGCGTGCTTGGGCTACTGGGTGAATGATCGTAGTTCCAACAGTAATGTGGAAGGAGGTAGTAGGGCCAGGTTTGGGAGGAAGTATGAGGAGCTCTGTTTTAGCCATGTTGAGTTTAAGGCGGCGGAGGGCCATCCAGTATGATATAGCAGAGAGACATTCATAAACTTTGGTTTGTACAGCAGGTGTAAGGTCGGGTGTTGAAAAGTATATTTGTGTGTCGTCGGCATAGAGGTGATATTTAAACCCAAGAGATTTTATTAGGTCACTTATTTATTTTTTTACACACAGGATTAATACCCCAGTCCAGCGGGGGTCCCTGATGGTCTCAACGTGTGTCCGCAGGCCCCACAGTGCACCCCGGGGGGTGCCCATGGGTGTCTGGGGGCCTCTGGGTGGGCCCTGCTAGGCTCCGTGGGCCTCCAGGTGGTACCCGCGGGTGTCTGTGGGCTCCAATGGGGTCCGGGGCGACCTTGCTGGAGCTGCGGGTCTCAGGTTTTAGCCAGCGCCAGGAGAAGTCCCGTATATAGGGCCGCCAACAGCGGGGGACAAAGGGCACTGGCGTTCCGAGCCCCGTGGGTTATTAAAAAAAAAAAAACGCTGCACCCGGTGCCGGGTCTCCCAGTTGGCAGCGCCGGAAGTAAGTTGGCTTATGCTTCCGGTGCGCCGGCGTGAGAGGGAGGCCCGGCGCGTGCAGGAGCAGCATTCGGAGACAGGTGGCTCAGCGGCAACTGCTGTGACCAGCCGCCGCCCCCCCCCCCACAGCCCCTGCCACCTAATCCCCCCACCATCTCTCCCCCGCAGCCACCAGGCTAAAACTGCCAGCCCCCGCTGCTGCAGCAGCATCGGGGTACCGCCCCCCCCTGCTGCCACCGGGCCATCCGCCCCGCCTTCCCCCGCATCGGGCCAGCATCGGCCCCACCCCTGCAGCACACCGGAAGCAGCAACATGGGGTGCCTGCAGCGGTGCCGGCGGCAACTGCTGTGACCAGCCGCCGGGCCCCTCGCAGCACCACCACCCCTTCCCCACCGTCCAGCCACCCCCCACAGCCTCCAGACATCCCCCGCAGCCCCGGGACACCCCCGTACTGCCCCCCCGCAGCTTCGCGCCCCCCTCCTCAGCAGCACTGCCACCACCACCGGCACGATGCTCCCCCCCCTGCATCCACCGGCATTTGGTGGGGGTTGTGTATATTTTGGGGTGGGAAGTTTTTTGCATTGGGGTGTGGGACGTTTTTGGGTATATATCTTGTGGGGGGAATTGTGTGTAGGGGGGGCGGAATGAGTGAGCATGGGGTAATTACGGGGGGAGCACAGAGGGGGTGAGTGAGGAAAAGAGGGAGTAAGAGTGTGAAGCAGGGGAGAGAAATACATGCGAGGTGGGAGGATGAGACGGAAGGGAGAGAAATACATGGGAAGAGGTGGGGGGAAAGAGAGGGGGCTCGTGAGGTGTGAAATGGGGGGGGGGCGGGCAATACCGGGGGGTGGGGCCTGCTTAAAATGTTTGTCCTAGGCCCCATGATTTCTGTTGGCGGCCCTGCCCGTATACGTTGGGCTATGACTTGGGGATGCATACCTGGGGAATACCACTCTTCTCAGAAGCGTTGTCGACAGGTATCCTCTGTTATCCCCATGCGATCCAAGATTGCCGCCTTGACTTGGGCATAGTCGAGCGCTGCGGTATTGTCAAGGGCGTGAGGGAGTTGGAGGATCAACTTTGTTAGAGCCCGGGCGGGAGGATTTGGAGGGGGGAGGGATGGCACCTGTGGGCCTGCAGCCTGCTGTACCGGGCGGCAGCAGAGGAGGAACCTGTTCCAGCAGCAGAGAAGGAACTGGGAAGGTAGAGCCGGGGCCTGATGCCTCGGGCATTGCACGTGGGTGGGGACCGCAGCCTGTACCCGTGTTTGCTGGTAGCAGGGCCCAGAGGGGGATGAGTTGGAGGATCTACTTCATTAGGCACGGGGGGGTCTGCAGCCTGCTGTACCGGGCGGCAGCAGAGGAGGAACCTGTTCCAGACGGCCCGTGGTGGACAGGGTAGAATGCTGGGAAGGTAGGACATGGGGGGGGGGGTGGTTTGGTTGCCTGGTCAGTTAGGGACCAGTGGGGGGGGTGGTTTGGTTGCCTGGTTGGTTGGTTAGGGACCAGTGGGGGGGGGGGTGGTTTGGTTGCCTGGTTGGTTAGGGACCAGTGGGGGGGGGGGGGGCTGTTGGTTATGGAGGGGCCTGTGCTATGGCACGCGGGGTGTCCCGCATCTGGTAGGCTCAGTTAGGGCTGGTGCGGGAAACTCAGTCAGTGACACAACACACAACAGTACACACAGTACACACTGTACACACACAACAGTACACACTGTACACACTGTACACACACACACACACACACACACAACAGTACACACTGTACACACTACACACTGTACACACAACAGTACACACTGTACACACTCCCACAACAGTACACACTGTACACACACAACAGTACAGGGCAATACAGATACAAACATTACAGTACAAATGTAGCACTGTTCACCCTTTCTCCCCCCCCCCCGGAGATTATTAGCCCCCCCCCCCCCGAAAGATTATTAGCCTGTGCTACCTGTGAGTGTGGTGCACTACCTGTTTGGATCAGGAGATCTGAGCTGTCTGCGGTGTAATGGAGACCAGGACAGGCTTAGGTTCTTGTTCTGCAGTTCTTTCTCTGGTGCTCAGAGCCTCCAGCCGTAGTGTGTTCCAGAGTGTCCAGAAATCAGCCCCCACTACTGCATTCTTCTCCTTCCTGCCCAAGGACTGATACCCAGACAGGAGTGTATAGTAGAACAGGGGTCTTTATTGGCATACATAGCAGGCATCCACTGCAGTTCTCCCTACAGTGGTGCAGAGTCTTGAAGGTAGCAGACCTCTAAATGGTGAAGGCCCTGGTCTTACAGGCCTTGGTGGCTGAGCCTGATGTTCCCTTAGTCTAAAGACTGAGGGTGAGCACGCTCATCCTGCCATAGGAGAGACTGACAGATCTTTCTTCCACTCTTCACTGGAGCAGGAAGCAGACTGACTAACTTTTTTACACCCACTTGGAAGACATTGACAGTGGCGTTGGTGAGGCCACACATTCCGGATGCCGACACATCGAATTCCAAAAATAACCCTAATGGCTGAACCTGGTCCGACATGGAAACGACCGAAGGGTGGCGTTAGGCTTACAACATTGAGATACTTTAAGCGAAAAGCTGCGGACCTGGTTATGCGCTCCCTTTCAACCTTAGCCGAAGAACATTTAATAAATAACTCTAGCCCAAGACCGCAAACAATGGAGATAAATTTCCGTGGAAGTCGCCTATACCCACCATGGTTGAAGAGGTGAAATCAAAACAAAAAAACCATACACACACACATTGACTGGCACGCACACACACACACACACACACACACTGACTGGTGCGCGCACACACACACACACTGACTGGCGCACACACACTGATGCACGCACACACACTGATGCGCGCGCGCACACACACTGATGCACGCGCGCACACACAATGATGCGCGCGTACACACACTGATGCGTGCGCGCACACACGCTGATGCACGCACACACACACTGACTGACACGCACACACAGTGACACACATACACAAGGAATTCACAGTTACTATAAATATAGAAGTGCAAATAGCTAAAACACGCGTTCTACGTTAAACTTGTTTGCGTTTTGGCACTGAAATTGTGTTTGGATTTTTAATTAAAAACATCACCATCACAAATACAATTTCTGTGACAAAACAGCGACAAAAGACAAAGAAGTTTCACTTAAAATGCGCCTGCTCAGCGCACACATTTTTTTTTTGCAATAAGTGTAATACAATTTCTGAGGCGCCCATTACTGTATCAATATATCAGTACTAAGTTATACATATTCACTTAGGGTTTTCATAACGACAGTTATTTTAGAATAAATAATTTTTCTATTATTTTAAAGCAAAAACTTTCATAGGTCATACTCATTTCCACGGAGAATTCTTCTGCCACATGAGATCTTTCGGTTATGGGCTGTAAGGTATCTGCCAGGGGCCTTATAGCAGAAGACTGCTTAGTAAATATGGGCCAATGTGTTTTCCCTTAGTATGTGGTATCCGGGTTTAGAAATACTGGCATTTCGCCGGGTGTTTCACCCAGCAGCGCTCCACGGGAAGTATCTCGCAGCGCACCATGGGAAGTACGCCGCCCCCTCCCCCCGAGAGCAGATAATAACCCCCCCTGAGAGCAGATAATAACCCCCCCCCGAGAGCACAGATAATAACCCCCCTGATAGCAGATAATAAACCCCCCCCCGAGAGCACAGATAATAACCCCCCCGAGAGCACAGATAATAACCCCCCAGAGAGCACAGATAATAGCCCCCCCCGAGAGCAGATAATAACCCCCCCCCCGAGACCACAGATAATAACCCCCCCGAGACCAGATAATAACCCCCCCGAGAGCAGATAATAACCCCCCAAGAGCACAGATAATAACCCCCACCCGAGAGCACAGATAATAACCCCCCGAGAGCACAGATAATAACCCCCCCGAGAGCACAGATAATAACCCCCCCCCCCGAGAGCACAGATAATAACCCCCCGAGAGCACAGATAATAACCCCCCCCCCGAGAGCACAGATAAAAAAAACCCGAGAGCACAGATAATAACCCCCCCCCGAGAGCACAGATAATAACCCCCCCCGATAGCACAGATAATAACCCCCCCCCGAGAGCACAGATAATAACCCCCCCCCCGAGAGCACAGGTAATAACCCCCCCCCCGAGAGCACTGATAATACCCCCCCCAGAGTACAGACAATAACCCCCCTCCCCCCGAGAGCAGATAATAACCCCCCTCCCCACCGAGAGCACAGATAATAACCCCCCTCCCCCCCTGAGAGCAGATAATAACCCCCCTGAGAGCAGATAATAACCCCCCCGAGAGCACAGATAATAACCCCCCCCCGAGAGCACAGATAATAACTCCCCGAGAGCACAGATAATAACCCCCACCCGAGAGCAGATAATAACCCCCCGAGAGCACAGATAATAACCCCCACCCGAGAGCACAGATAATAACCCCCACCCGAGAGCACAGATAATAACCCCCCCGAGAGCACAGATAATAACCCCCCGAGAGCACAGATAATAACACCCCCCCCCCCCGAGAGCAAAGATAATACCCCCCGAGAGCACAGATAATAACCCCCCCGAGAGCACAGATAATAACTCCCCCGAGAGCACAGATAATAACCCCCCCGAGAGCACAGGTAATAACCCCCCCTGAGCACAGATAATAACCCCCCTCCCCACCGAGAGCACAGATAATAACCCACCTCCCCCCCGAGAGCAGATAATAACTCCCCCTGAGAGCAGATAATAACCCCCCCCCCCGAGAGCGCAGATAATAACCACTCCCCCCGAGAGCACAGATAATAACCCCTCCCCCCGAGCACAGATAATAACCCCCCCTCGAGAACACAGATAATAACCCCCCCCGAGAGCACAGATAATAACCCCCCCCGAGAGCACAGATAATAGCCCCCCCGAGAGCAGATAATAAACCTCCCCCCGAGAGCACAGATAATAAACCCCCCGATAGCAGATAATAAACCCCCCCCGAGAGCAGATAATAACCCCCTCCCCCCGAGAGCAGATAATAACCCCCCCGAGAGCACAGATAATAACCCCCCCGAGAGCACAGATAATAACCCCCCGAGAGCACAGATAATAACCCCCCCCCCCCCGAGAGCACAGATAATACCCCCCCCCCGAGAGCACAGATAATACCCCCCCCCGAGAGCACAGATAATAACCCCCCGAGAGCACAGATAATAACCCCCCCGAGAGCACAGATAATAACCCCCCCCCCGAGAGCACAGATAATAACCCCCTGAGAGCACAGATAATAACCCCCCCGAAAGCACAGATAATAACCCCCCGAGAGCACAGATAATAACCCCCGAGAGCACCCTCCCGAGAGCACAGATAATTACCCCCCCGAGAGCACAGATAATAACCCCCCCGAGAGAACAGATAATAACCCCCCCCCGAGAGCACAGATAATAACCCCCCCCGAGAGCACAGATAATAACCCCCCCCCCGAGAGCACAGATAATAACCCCCCCCGAGAGCACAGATAATAACCCCCCCGAGAGAACAGATAATAACCCCCCGAGAGCACAGATAATAACCCCCCCGAGAGCACAGATAATAACCCCCCCCCCCCGAGAGCACAGATATTAACCCCCCCGAGAGCACAGATAATACCCCCCCCCCAGGGCACAGATAATAACCCCCCCGAGAGCACAGATAATAACCCCCGAGAGCACAGATAATAACCCCCGAGAGCACAGATAATAACCACCCGAGGGAACAGATAATAACCCCCCGAGGGCACAGATAATAACCCCCCGAGAGCACAGATAATAACCCCCCCGAGAGCACAGATAATAACCCCCCCCACCCCCGAGAGCACAGAAAATAAGCCCCCGAGAGCACA
Organism: Ascaphus truei; assembly: GCF_040206685.1. Lineage (NCBI taxonomy): Eukaryota > Metazoa > Chordata > Amphibia > Anura > Ascaphidae > Ascaphus > Ascaphus truei. The sequence goes on along the minus strand of NC_134487.1, from coordinate 308,263,370 downwards.
GATAACCCCTGAGAGCACAGATAATTACCCCCCCCCCCGAGAGCACAGATAACCCCCCTGAGAGCACAGATAATAACCCCCCTGAGAGCACAGATAATAACCCCCCCCGAGAGCACAGATAATAACCCCCCCCGAGAGCACAGATATTAACCCCCCCGAGAGCACAGATAATACCCCCCCCGAGGGCACAGATAATAACCCCCCTGAGAGCACAGATAATAACCACCCGAGGGCACAGATAATAACCCCCCGAGGGCACAGATAATAACCCCCCGAGAGCACAGATAATAACCCCCCCGAGAGCACAGATAATAACCCCCCCCCGAGAGCACAGAAAATAACCCCCCGAGAGCACAGATAACCCCCGAGAGCACAGATAATAACCCCCGAGAGCACAGATAATAACCCCCCCGAGAGCACAGATAATAATCCCCCGAGAGCACAGATAATAACCCCCGAGAGCACAGATAATAACCCCAGAGAGCACAGATAAATACCCCCCCGAGAGCACAGATAATAACCCCCCCGAGAGCACAGATAATAACCCCCCCCGAGAGCACAGATAATAACCCCCCCCGAGAGCACAGATAATAACTCCCCGAGAGCACAGATAATAACCCCCCCCGAGAGCACAGATAATAACCCCCCCCCCCGAGAGCACAGATAATAACCCCCCGAGAGCACAGATAATAACCCCCCCCCCCCCCCCCCGAGAGCATAGATAATAAACCCTCCACTCTCTGTCACTGTGCCACTGTTACTGCAGCCGGATTCTCTGTCACGGTGCCACTGTTACTGCAGCTGGACTCTGTCACGGTGCCACTGTTACTGCAGCCAGACTCTCTGTCACGGTGCCACTGTTACTGCAGCCGGACTCTCTGTCACGGTGCCACTGTTACTGCAGCTGGACTCTGTCACGGTGCCACTGTTACTGCAGCCAGACTCTCTGTCACGGTGCCACTGTTACTGCAGCCGGACTCTCTGTCACGGTGCCACTGTTACTGCAGCTGGACTCTGTCACGGTGCCACTGTTACTGCAGCCAGACTCTCTGTCACGGTGCCACTGTTACTGCAGCCGGACTCTCTGTCACGGTGCCACTGTTACTGCAGCCGGACTCTCTGCCACGGTGCCACTGTTACTGCAGCCGGACTCTCTGTCACGGTGCCACTGTTACTGCAGCCGGACTCTCTGTCACGGTGCCACTGTTACTGCAGCCGGACTCTCTGTCACGGTGCCACTGTTACTGCAGCCGGACTCTGTCACGGTGCCACTGTTACTGCAGCCGTACTCTCTGTCACGGTGCCACTGTTACTGCAGTCGGACTCTCTGTCACGGTGCCACTGTTACTGCAGCCGGATTCTCTGTCACGGTGCCACTGTTACTGCAGCCGGACTCTCTGTCACGGTGCCACTGTTACTGCAGCCGGACTCTCTGTCACGGTGCCACTGTTACTGCAGCCGGACTCTCTGTCACGGTGCCACTGTTACTGCAGCCGTACTCTGTCACGGTGCCACTGTTACTGCAGCCGTACTCTCTGTCACGGTGCCACTGTTACTGCAGCCGGACTCTCTGTCACGGTGCCACTGTTACTGCAGCCGGACTCTCTGTCACGGTGCCACTGTTACTGCAGCCGGACTCTCTGTCACGGTGCCACTGTTACTGCAGCCGGACTCTCTGTCACGGTGCCACTGTTACTGCAGCCGGACTCTCTGTCACGGTGCCACTGTTACTGCAGCCGTACTCTCTGTCACGGTGCCACTGTTACTGCAGCCGGACTCTCTGTCACGGTGCCACTGTTACTGCAGCCGGACTCTCTGTCACGGTGCCACTGTTACTGCAGCCGGATTCTCTGTCACGGTGCCACTGTTACTGCAGCCGGACTCTCTGTCACGGTGCCACTGTTACTGCAGCCGGACTCTCTGTCACGGTGCCACTGTTACTGCAGCCGGACTCTCTGTCACGGTGCCACTGTTACTGCAGCCGGACTCTCTGCCACTGTGCCACTGTTACTGCTGTCGGACTCTCTGTCACGGTGCCACTGTTACTGCAGCCGGACTCTCTGTCACGGTGCCACTGTTACTGCAGCCGGACTCTCTGTCACGGTGCCACTGTTACTGCAGCCGGACTCTCTGTCACGGTGACACTGTTACTGCAGCCGGACTCTCTGTCACGGTGCCACTGTTACTGCAGCCGGACTCTCTGCCACGGTGACACTGTTACTGCAGCCGGACTCTCTGTCACGGTGCCACTGTTACTGCAGCCGGACTCTCTGCCACGGTGACACTGTTACTGCAGCCGGACTCTCTGCCACGGTGCCAGTGTTACTGCAGCCGGACTCTCTGTCACGGTGCCACTGTTACTGCAGCCGGACTCTCTGTCACTGTGCCACTGTTACTGCAGTCGGACTCTCTGTCACGGTGCCACTGTTACTGCAGCCGGACTCTCTGTCACGGTGCCACTGTTACTGCAGTCGGACTCTCTGTCACGGTGCCACTGTTACTGCAGCCGGACTCTCTGTCACGGTGCCACTGTTACTGCAGCCGGACTCTCTGTCACGGTGCCACTGTTACTGCAGCCGGACTCTCTGTCACGGTGCCACTGTTACTGCAGCCGGACTCTCTGTCACGGTGCCACTGTTACTGCAGCCGGACTCTGTCACGGTGCCACTGTTACTGCAGCCGTACTCTCTGTCACGGTGCCACTGTTACTGCAGCCGGATTCTCTGTCACGGTGCCACTGTTACTGCAGCCGGACTCTCTGTCACGGTGCCACTGTTACTGCAGCCGGACTCTCTGTCACGGTGCCACTGTTACTGCAGCCGGACTCTCTGTCACGGTGCCACTGTTACTGCAGCCGTACTCTCTGTCACGGTGCCACTGTTACTGCAGTCGGACTCTCTGTCACGGTGCCACTGTTACTGCAGCCGGATTCTCTGTCACGGTGCCACTGTTACTGCAGCCGGACTCTCTGTCACGGTGCCACTGTTACTGCAGCCGGACTCTCTGTCACGGTGCCACTGTTACTGCAGCCGGACTCTGTCACGGTGCCACTGTTACTGCAGTCGGACTCTCTGTCACGGTGCCACTGTTACTGCAGCCGGACTCTCTGTCACGGTGCCACTGTTACTGCAGCCGGACTCTCTGTCACGGTGCCACTGTTACTGCAGCCGGACTCTCTGTCACGGTGCCACTGTTACTGCAGCCGGACTCTCTGTCACGGTGCCACTGTTACTGCAGCCGGACTCTCTGTCACGGTGCCACTGTTACTGCAGCCGTACTCTCTGTCACGGTGCCACTGTTACTGCAGTCGGACTCTCTGTCACGGTGCCACTGTTACTGCAGCCGGATTCTCTGTCACGGTGCCACTGTTACTGCAGCCGGACTCTCTGTCACGGTGCCACTGTTACTGCAGCCGGACTCTCTGTCACGGTGACACTGTTACTGCAGCCGGACTCTCTGTCACGGTGCCACTGTTACTGCAGCCGGACTCTCTGCCACGGTGCCACTGTTACTGCAGCCGGACTCTCTGTCACGGTGCCACTGTTACTGCAGCCGGACTCTCTGTCACGGTGACACTGTTACTGCAGCCGGACTCTCTGTCACGGTGCCACTGTTACTGCAGCTGGACTCTCTGCCACGGTGCCACTGTTAGTGCAGCCGGAGGACTCTCTCTGTGTGTTCTGCGGTGATCATTTCTTACTGTAGATGTTAAACCCTTGGAAGATATATTTTTTTTATCTGGAATTATGTCATTATCTCCATGAATGTCCCTGGATATTCCTCCATATATGTTCTAGAACCTGCTTATACGAAAAAGCTTTAATATATGTTCGGTGCCAAAAAAAGAATATTATAAATATAAGATCTTGAGGTAAATTTTGTGGAATAGGAGAAGGAGTCTAGTTATTGGGATAAAGGGCATATAACATATACATTTATTTCTAGACATAGTAACATAGTAGATGAGGTTGAAAAAAGACGTACGTCCATCAAGTACAACCTATCCTAAATTTAGACAACAGATACTTTATCCTATATCCATACTTACTTATTGATCCAGAGGAAGGCAAACAAAAACCCCAGTGTCATATCATCCAATGATGTCTCATAAGGGGGAAAATAAATTCATTCCTGACTCCAAGAATAAATAGTTCCCATGACTGACTATAAATATAGTGTAATAAAAACACAACTCTTCAAAAAAAGTTTTATAAATACTATTTCAAGTACTTAAAATTACCAACAATTTGTCTAGATTTTTAATCCATTTTAATTCAATAATGCTATTTCATAGGTATTTTTTTTTACCCAATAATGAAGCCTTATAACAGTTGCGGTTTAGTACCAGAGAAATGAAATGAAGTACTATCAAATGTCTTTGTAGACAAAAGACATTATCAGAAATGTACAATCTATGTGACATGCACATTTGCTATTCAAATAAAAAGCAGAATCTGTTCATCTTCTGCTTTTAAATGCATCAAGGTAAAAAGTACTGTACTTACAATCTCATGTTCGTGGCTTGTGACTTATCACTGGGTCACGATTCCCCTGATACAATTAGTGAGGCATTTCCAACACAAATACACAGTTAATTCATTATACTATACAGTAGCCATCACAACTCAACACCGCAGACTTGGAATGGATATATATTATGTAGGCAAAGCAATCTATTATACAGGTAGATAGAAAAATCTTCAGGAAGGGACTTTAAGGCCGCGTTTGTGTTCCTGTTTTCAGAGTTCTTTCTTATTACCAGATCTGTTTAGGGAACACCCCCACCATTTACAAGACTGCGGCGGATAAGTTGTGCAGAATGCGAAGATGTATTATTAATAGACGAAGCATGTGAACTACAAAATCCGGCACGATCACAAGCATTTCACACAATCTGCTCGTTCAACGGCTAGAGGAGGACACATTCCCATGTGCAACCCAATAATACATCGGAAAACACACGTCTACTTTCAGCAAACAGAATCACCATCATTCCATTCGCATAGAATAGCATCTCATTAAGTGATGGAGTGTTTGTACTACAATATTCACTGAAATATGTTGTTTAATCACATTATAAATATTTCTAACAAACTATCCCAATTCATTGTTTTATAGACCCACACACTGTACAAACCTATGTATAACTGCTTACACACAGACACACAGACACACAGACACACACACACACACACACACACACACAGATATTCAGTCTTCATGCATCTGAGATTAAAGCTATTTTAGGATTATTTAACCTACCAGGCTAGCACCGTGGCTTCCTATGTTGTTTGCTGGGATGCTCGTAGCGGGTGCAGTGTGCTGTGTCAGGATCCTGCTGTAGATTTTGTTGCAGGCTATGAATATTTAGTGGGTGGGGTTGCACAGTATGCAGTTACATGCAGCACTTTGCTAGGCTATAGGTTTTATATACAAAAAAAATCAACTGAATGTTTCATTACATTTACTTTTCTCTTTATTTTCTTTAGGGGGAAGAATCGCAGCTGTTTACAAGGTTTTTCGAACTCTACAATTCATCATTTTCATAAGGTGTTGAAGTCTAGCCCCAAATAATTTCCAATGGGATATTTGTCCTGTCAGCTTGCGGATGTCATATGACTGTAATCATAATCTCTCCAAAGGGGACTGTCGATGAAATGAATGGACCATGTGCTCAACCCCCATAAATACGCCCTGCAACACTGTGTATTTGTAACTTGTAATGTTACATGTAAAAAAAATATTGCAGGTGTCAGCAAAAATATGAGTCAACTATATAATAGTGTTTTGAGAATAGTGTGAAATATGTGTTATGTTTTGTGGGGAATAAATGTACTGTATATAAGAAGTAACCCTCATTACAAGGTTAATCTCAGTACAATCCTATTGAATGTGTACTTTGTAAAACTATTTATATGAAATACAGATTTTCCGTATTTCCATATCTATATATATAAAAGTGAAAAAATGTTTGTCTGTCAGTTTGTGCCCCCTGTGATTGGCCGGTGGACGGTCACAGCTCATTGGCCTGCGGGGTGGGCTGACGTCACAGCCACGCCTTCGCAGGGCGTGACAGTCACACCACCCATAGCGCACCGCCGCCACCCACAGTGAGCCGGGAACCAGCCCCCCACGCCGCCGCCACCCCCACCCCCACCCCCAGTGAGCCTGAAGACAGAGCCGCCCGCCCCCGCAGCGCACTTCCGCCACCCCCAATGCCTGTGAACACCCTACTGCCTCCCCCTCTCCCGCACCACCCCACGGAGCCGGCGCCGACAACTAACCCGTTGCCGCCACTGCAGAGCACCGCCGCCACCCACGGGAACCAGATCCCCGCCCTGCACCGCCGCCACCACTCCCATGCCTGTGAATACCCTCCCGCCTTCCCCCCCCCCACAGTGCACCGCCGCCACCCGCCTCCTCAGCCGCCCGCGCACCCCTACTGCCTGTCAACAGGCCCAGCTGTGAACAGGAGGAAACGGAGATCTGAACGTGGGGGCCGCATTACTGTGAAGGGGGGGAAACGCCGGACACAAGAGAGAGGGTGGGACAGAGGTGAAGTGAGAGACAGAGAGGGAAAATGGACAGAGACAGAGAGGGGGGAGCGGAGAAAGAGGGTGGGAACGGAAGAGATGGGGAGAAGAGAGAGGGGGGAGCGGAGAGAGAGGGGGAGCGGCCCCCCACTAAGCCAGCGGAATGGGGAGGCGCATTAATCTGAAGGGGGGGAAACGCTGGAGAAAAGAGACTGGGGGAGAGAGGGGAAGTGGGACACAGAGAGGGGAATGGGGACAGAGACAGAGAGTGGGGAGCGGAGAGAGAGGGGGGAGCGGAGAAAGAGACAGGGGGAGCGGAGAGAGGGGGGGAGCAGTGAGAGAGGGGGGAGTGGAGAAAGAGAGTGGGAGTGGAGAAAGAGACGGGGAGCGGAGAAAGAGAGGAGCGGAGATGGGGGGAGCGGAGAGAGAGGGGGGAGCGGGAAAATTAAATCCCGGGCAACGCCGGGTAGATCATCTAGTATGTATGTATAACATATATATATATATATGTATATATGGTATATATATATATTTAAATAGTTATTATATAGGACTGGTAGGGCTGTAGGTTTTGGAATACTAGAACCTCAGTAATCCCATACATCACAGTCTAATATTCAGGGGGGGACAAAGTAACAAGTTCAAGGTTTCAAAGAGGTGCCAATGAGTCTTAAAGCATACGGTCCATGCCCAGTTCTTTGACCACATGATGACCTCCTGTCACTATGTCCACTCTCCGATCCTCCCAGGACATTCCAGTTTTATTAGAGAAAGTACAAAGTAGACAGAACCATTGGCATACGATAGATAAAGGCACAGGAGACTAGGTACAATAATACTATATGTAGTGTTGTAATATGGGAATTTTAGCCAATTATTTAGGCACAATTGCCTTAATGCTCAGTTGTTCTTTCTGCCAATAATTAGGATTCGTGTATTTTCAGGTGAAGTTGTGGAAAACTTACCTTAGATGGTACACATTTTTTTGCACACATCCTTTCAATTTTTATTACGAGTGACTTTTCAGTGACCATGTTTGTTTGTACCACTTTTCATACAAGTGGGGAGGGAGACCTTGCATTGTAATATATTACAGGTCTTTCAGAACTGAAAGGGTTAAAGTAATCATACGCAGAAAGGTTCTGTAGATCATTAATCTGAGGATTTCTTCTCAAAAGAAACCCACCCGGTTTAATGAGCAGAGATCCAGCTGTTTGCTGAATGTGGCGCTATATAAAACGCCAACAATGTCTAGTTTGCTGTTGTATTGAGAGATTTGAGCCTATTCAATGTAATGTGTTGTAATGCACAGGTAACAATGTAACCAATCTATTGACTTGAATGGTAGGTGACGCATTGCTAACTGTGTGTTACTCGGCTTCTCACCATACGGAATAGGGGACATAGAGAGACATTAAAATACAGGCATGTCTTCGATCAATAAATCAAGGTACTTGGCTCTGGTTTTGCCCTATTTGTATCTGTGGTTATATGGAGCGCTTATTACATATCACACGTGTCTATTTCTGTATCTGTGGTTATATGGAGCGCTTATTACATATCACACGTGTCTATTTCTGTATCTGTGGTTATATGGAGCGCTTATTACATATCACACGTGTCTATTTCTGTATCTGTGGTTATATGGAGCGCTTATCGCATATCACACGTGTCTCTTTCTGTATCTGTGGTTATATGGAGCGCTTATCACATATCACACGTGTCTCTTTCTGTATCTGTGGTTATATGGAGCGCTTATCACATATCACACGTGTCTCTTTCTGTATCTGTGGTTATATGGAGGGCTTATCGCATATCACACGTGTCTCTTTCTGTATCTGTGGTTATATGGAGCGCTTATCGCATATCACACGTGTCTCTTTCTGTATCTGTGGTTATATGGAGCGCTTATCACATATCACACGTGTCTCTTTCTGTATCTGTGGTTACATGGAGCGCTTATCGCATATCACACGTGTCTCTTTCTGTATCTGTGGTTACATGGAGCGCTTATCGCATATCACACGTGTCTCTTTCTGTATCTGTGGTTACATGGAGCGCTTATCTCATATCACACGTGTCTCTTTCTGTATCTGTGGTTACATGGAGCGCTTATCACATATCACACGTGTCTCTTTCTGTATCTGTGGTTATATGGAGCGCTTATCACATATCACACGTGTCTCTTTCTGTATCTGTGGTTACATGGAGCGCTTATCACATATCACACGTGTCTCTTTCTGTATCTGTGGTTATATGGAGCGCTTAACGTATATCACACGTGTCTCTTTCTGTATCTGTGGTTATATGGAGCGCTTATCGTATATCACACGTGTCTCTTTCTGTATCTGTGGTTACATGGAGCGCTTATCGCATATCACACGTGTCTCTTTCTGTATCTGTGGTTACATGGAGCGCTTATCGTATATCACACGTGTCTCTTTCTGTATCTGTGGTTATATGGAGCGCTTATCGCATATCACACGTGTCTCTGTATCTGTGGTTACATGGAGCGCTTATCGCATATCACACGTGTCTCTTTCTGTATCTGTGGTTATATGGAGCGCTTATCGCATATCACACGTGTCTCTTTCTGTATCTGTGGTTACATGGAGCGCTTATCACATATCACACGTGTCTCTTTCTGTATCTGTGGTTACATGGAGCGCTTATCGCATATCACACGTGTCTCTTTCTGTATCTGTGGTTACATGGAGCGCTTATCACATATCACACGTGTCTCTTTCTGTATCTGTGGTTATATGGAGCGCTTATCACATATCACACGTGTCTCTTTCTGTATCTGTGGTTATATGGAGCGCTTATCGTATATCACACGTGTCTCTTTCTGTATCTGTGGTTATATGGAGCGCTTATCGTATATCACACGTGTCTCTTTCTGTATCTGTGGTTACATGGAGCGCTTATCGCATATCACACATGTCTCTTTCTGTATCTGTGGTTATATGGAGCGCTTATCGCATATCACACGTGTCTCTTTCTGTATCTGTGGTTACATGGAGCGCTTATCGCATATCACACGTGTCTCTTTCTGTATCTGTGGTTACATGGAGCGCTTATCACATATCACACGTGTCTCTTTCTGTATCTGTGGTTACATGGAGCGCTTATCGCATATCACACGTGTCTCTTTCTGTATCTGTGGTTACATGGAGCGCTTATCACATATCACACGTGTCTCTTTCTGTATCTGTGGTTATATGGAGCGCTTATCGTATATCACACGTGTCTCTTTCTGTATCTGTGGTTATATGGAGCGCTTATCGTATATCACACGTGTCTCTTTCTGTATCTGTGGTTACATGGAGCGCTTATCGCATATCACACGTGTCTCTTTCTGTATCTGTGGTTATATGGAGCGCTTATCACATATCACACGTGTCTCTTTCTGTATCTGTGGTTACATGGAGTGCTTATCACATATCACACGTGTCTCTTTCTGTATCTGTGGTTACATGGAGCGCTTATCACATATCACACGTGTCTCTTTCTGTATCTGTGGTTACATGGAGCACTTATCACATATCACACGTGTCTCTTTCTGTATCTGTGGTTACATGGAGCGCTTATCACATATCACACGTGTCTCTTTCTGTATCTGTGGTTATATGGAGCGCTTATCACATATCACACGTGTCTCTTTCTGTATCTGTGGTTACATGGAGCGCTTATCACATATCACACGTGTCTCTTTCTGTATCTGTGGTTACATGGAGCGCTTATCACATATCACACGTGTCTCTTTCTGTATCTGTGGTTACATGGAGCGCTTATCACATATCACACGTGTCTCTTTCTGTATCTGTGGTTACATGGAGCGCTTATCGCATATCACACGTGTCTCTTTCTGTATCTGTGGTTATATGGAGCGCTTATCGCATCCCACACGTGTCTCTTTCTGTATCTGTGGTTACATGGAGCGCTTATCACATATCACACGTGTCTCTTTCTGTATCTGTGGTTACATGGAGCGCTTATCGCATATCACACGTGTCTCTTTCTGTATCTGTGGTTATATGGAGCGCTTATCGCATCCCACACGTGTCTCTTTCTGTATCTGTGGTTACATGGAGCGCTTATCACATATCACACGTGTCTATTTCTGTATCTGTGGTTACATGGAGCGCTTATCACATATCACACGTGTCTCTTTCTGTATCTGTGGTTACATGGAGCGCTTATCACATATCACACGTGTCTCTTTCTGTATCTGTGGTTACATGGAGCGCTTATCACATATCACACGTGTCTCTTTCTGTATCTGTGGTTACATGGAGCGCTTATCACATATCACACGTGTCTCTTTCTGTATCTGTGGTTATATGGAGCGCTTATCACATATCACACGTGTCTCTTTCTGTATCTGTGGTTATATGGAGCGCTTATCACATATCACACGTGTCTCTTTCTGTATCTGTGGTTATATGGAGCGCTTATCACATATCACACGTGTCTCTTTCTGTATCTGCTGCCATCGATTTCACTGTCATTAGTCCAAGTAAAGGCCCAGACCTGATCTGAGTGAACGTGTCCGGGAAACTGTAGTGCTTATTAGTGAGTGCCAGTGTTGGGCTTGTGTGCTAGTGTGATCTAGTGCATGGGGTCCTCAACTCCAGTCCTCAAGACCCCCCCAACAGGTCAGGTTTTAAGGATATCCATGCTTCAGCACAGGTGGTGCAGTCAATGAGCCACTGATTGAGAAATCTGTGCTGAAGCAGGGATATCCAGAAAACCTGATCTGTTAGGGGGGTCTTGAGGACTGGAGTTGATTTAGTGAATCAACCCCTTTGTGTATTATCAATATTGCTGCATAATAGACCCAAAAACCTGTTCATGTAATGGCAGACATTATAAGGGGCAATGTGTGTCACATGTACAGAATATGTGCTTTCCATGTATTTTTGCTTTTAAAATAATATTGTGTGGAACATGTAATAGATCTGAGTGATTCTTAACGAAGCCCAATATGAAGATATTGTATATGTTCATCTAATCTGCCACATAAAGAGATCTACAAACCGAAACAACGTACACACGTACCATATCTAACTCTGATATTTTGAGTCAAATATCCTCTGTTACTTATCATTGTAGTACAAATGTTGATATGTGAATATATATATATATATATATATATATATATATATATATATATATATATCAGAAAAAAAGAAAGAGAAAAAGCGCCCGATCCATGTGTAAAATCAGATATAAAAGGTTTTAATTTGCCATGAACAGACGATTGCCAACTCACACTTTTTCAATAAAATATAAGCATTTTATGGGACCAGCCCATGCACCAGACAGACGTCCAAATTCCACAGTTGTTCTCCGTCTGCATACGATTGCTGCTTCTGTGAATCAGCTTTGCTGTTACCGTTGTCACCGTTTGAACCTCTCTCCGTCACCTGGATGGGATTCCTGGTCTGCACGGCTGCACTCGAACTATCACCAGTCACAGAGCAGGAAACTCCTGCACTGGCGTCTCAACTTGTGCATCTGGGCTGCTCGACCACCACGTGATCCTGTACCACGTGACCCTACGCGTTTCATCCGTCTCAGCGGATTTCTTCAGACGCCAGAGTCAAGACGCCAGTGCAGGAGTTTCCTGCTCTGTGACTGGTGATAGTTCGAGTGCAGCCGTGCAGACGGAGAACAACTGTGGAATTTGGACGTCGGTCTGGTGCATGGGCTGGTCCCATAAAATGCTTATATTTTATTGAAAAAGTGTGAGTTGGCAATCGTCTGTTCATGGCAAATTAAAACCTTTTATATCTGATTTTACACATGGATCGGGCGCTTTTTCTCTTTCTTTTTTTCTGATAGGTATCGTTGGGAGGTTGGTGAGCCCAAGAATAAAGCTGCCCGGACCATACAAATTCTTTTAAAAGGACTTATATGGACATTTAAGTATTGTTTTTATTTGTACTATGTTTTGTCCTATGACACAATTTTAACACGATTTTTTGTCTTTTTTATTTTTCACATATTTTTCATCTACACTATTTTTTTAGTCCAATACACACTTTTTTATTTTTATGTATTTTGCATTTTTTACATATTCATAATACATTCATGGTATATACATCCACCTATTCCTGACCACTTTTAATTAATTATATTTTCTAGACATCTGTGCTGGGTGTTTCATTTTGCTGAGTGAGATTAGAGTTGCAGCAATTTGGGTGTGTGGTGTTAAGGGCGCTGTCTGTGCTTTTCCCCCCATATATATATATATATACATATGTAGCCCTTTTTGTGAACCGGCCTGACCCACCCAATCTCACATTGGCCCCTGTGATCTAACCGGTCCCTTTCCTTGTGGCACACCTCTTCTAAGGGACTACTGGTAACTGTATAACACCTGTGGCTCCAGGAGATCTGAGCCTCCGCTAGCTGGGAGCCTGGGGAAACCCTTACCATTTACCTGGTGCAGCGCCTCCACTTACCCAGGATCCCCGTTATGAAAGATAGCCCTGGGTAAGAAATACAACAACAACACATATATGATACTAACACTTTACTTGATAACAGAACCATAACACAACATAACCTTATGCAATACTGGAGCACCTTATGCCCAATGTCTGGTGTTCCCACCCAGTGTCCTGTAATCCCCCACACCCAATGTCCCGTACTCCTACGGAGGTCGTGGGTGACTGCGCAGTCACTAAATTATCTGTTAGGCCTGTTGGTGCACTTATGTGGAAATACCTTCCGAGCACTCCGATGCTCGGGCCTGCCACACTCTTCTGAAAGGGTCAGACGTGCGATGCATCCGTCTGATCCTATCCAGGTACTTCTCCAGGACCCCAACGAGGGTCCCACCGCTTTACGGGAACACAACCGTCTCACGGCAACAGCAACCGAATCACGGGAACAGCAACCGCCGCTATCCCTATCTCTTCCTAACTAACCCTAACGTGACAGGAACCCTAACCTAGGGCCTGTCCCGGATGAACCGCAACCTGGGGTGGCTTGGGGAAAACTCCTAGGGCCTGCGGAGTAATAACCTGCCCCACTCCCCTAGCTACCCACGTCCTTAATCCTCCCTAACATATAGCTACTCGCTACTCCTAGATACTAACAGCCTGCAGCAGACACACGCTCTCACCGTCAGCCTGCAGACTTCACACACGCTGCACACACTGCGCCCAGCACATGCAGCGACACACACACACAGCTGCAATCGTACACAGCCACCTGAATCCCGCAGCAAATCCACTGCACACACTCTGTGCCTATTTGCCAGTGCGCACAGCACTACCCGCTGTGGCACTGCCAAAACTGCACCTTTCGCACCTAAGGGTAACCTCCTTATCTAGGGCCGTCCCTCTTCAGTAACCCCCTGCCCTTACCGGGAATTGGGGCCTGCCTGGGGACCTAAGGAGAACCCTTACCTGGTGCAGGAGCCACTCGCTCCCTACACCCTTCCTACTCCTTCCTCTGCTTCTTCCTGACTGACTCCTGCAAAGCCCGGGAAATGTATCTCTTTTCCCGGGCTGAGCTTCCTCCAGCCCTATTGGCCACTATCAGGCACCTGGTGCCTGTCTCCCTATGCCTCCTGGGAATTGTAGTTCCCAGGGGGCTGCCTAAGCATTGGGGCCACGTGCGCACTTGCCTGGCGCATGCGCGAACTCCTAATGGCCGCCACCAACTCCCTCTACTCTGTCCTGCCCTCGCGCGACCTCTCCCTAGCCTTCCCTGCGCTTGCCGCCTACTGCGCATGCGCGAACTAACGCGCAATGGCGGCGCCCTCTCCTTCAGCCGCCGAGCCGGTGGCAACGCGATCGCGGCCTTAGCGACGGCCCGATCGCGTCCCCGGCAACCGGCCTGCGCCTCAACATAACGCTCTGCTCCCTGCACTGGCCCCCACCCTCGCGAAGTGCCGGCGGGTCCATCGCAGCCTCCGGCGGCACCCGCTACCGCACGGCACTCACGGAGGGGGGCCAGAAAGTGGAAAAATACCTCGGGGCTACATTCTCCCCCTCGCAGAATCCCAACGACCTCGCTTGGGTAGCAACCATGCAACAGAGGATTATATAATGGAAAATACATGGCATAAATCATCTCACATGTAGCATGCATTTTGTCATCAATACTCATATGGATACCCGAGGCCAGCTGAGTCTCAGAGTGGAGTGCCCCTAACTGATTGGGTGAGGGTATCCCACCTTGACTCCTGTGAGTCTTTTGGAACTCGATATCAGTCCCTTGCAAAAACCCACCGCCTCCCCCTCGCGGAAAAATTAGTACGGGGTCCTGGGTATTGACCCTTGCCGGATCCTCCGGTCTCGGCTCACGGGAGACAGGGAGGCTCAGTCTCTTGCCTCGGTCCACCACATGGCGAACATAGCGCTCCATCGCGCACCTGGTAGAGGCCACAACTACCAGAGCGGTCTCAACACAGTCTTTGTCCGCTCCAACCATCCCTTTAACGGTGACTTCTTCTGCGGACGGCACAACTTCTTCGGGTAGGCCCGGGTCTCAGGAAGGCCAAGCTTGGAGACTCCTCGTGCAGGAGTATGTGTCGCTCCGGTCCGCTACACCAGATACCTGGATGAGGTCGGATTCGTTCCATGATCCGCAGAGATCTTCTGGGGGAGACACCTCCACCAGGACGCGATGACGGGGTGAGCCCATCGCCCGGGTGACCCTACCTTTGGAGTCACCGGGCTCCACGATCACCGGGGAGCTCACCCCCGACACCCCTGGGGCAGTCAACTTACCCCTATCATTGTCGGCAGGTACTGATCCCAAGCCTGGGACCGCTGGTACCTCGGTGGTAGGCCGGACTGGCCGTTGCAGGGCACACGGGCCCACATCATGGTCTGCATCAGTTGAGGTGGTTGGCTCGGTGACCTCACTGGAGTGGTCCGCCGGCAGGCGCGTCACCACGCTCGGTTGGTCGCTGGAATCACCACACATGGGCGGGGGTACAAACACCTTACCCTGGGCATCCGGAATCTGTGGTTCTGGCATCAGTGGTTCCTGCTCGGGAACCGGGTCTGGAACCGACATCTGGGGTTCCAACATCTGGAGCTCCGCCTCCAGCGGCTCCGGCTCAGCGTCTGGAAAGTCCATTTGGGCACATGGCCCCTCCACCACCTCCATTGCTGAAGTAGAAGCATTAGTAGCGGCTTCACCCACCTTGGTAGCACCATCAGGCGCATCTTTCTCCGCAGGTTCCGCCATCAGAGGTTCCTGCTCTTCCATTTGAATGTCCCCTTTGAGAGGGTCTGCAACAGTGTCCTCTGCCGCTGGCGGTTTGAGTTGCAGGAACTGCGCCGCACAGTCAGGACACTTAGACCCTTGGGTCAGTTCACCAACGGGACACTCACATTCAGTCAGACGGCCGTGCAGGCATTCTTCCCCGTCTACCACTGTCATCGTGAGGGCGATGGCTAACTCAAGGGACCCGTCCATCCAGCCACCCGTCACCTTCCAGTCTCTTAACGCACACGGGCACACCACCATTGGCAAGACTAAATGGGGGGCCCGTACGATTCTATACAGCCAAGTGTGCTTTTCTCGGCATCCCTTTCTTTCCTTAGGGGGAACAGAAATGGCTGATTTCTGCTCACGACACTCCCTCCCCCTGGTGGACTCTAGAGGAAGAGCAGCACAGTCTTTTGGGGAATGTTGCGAGCTCAGTACTGAGTCACTCACAGTGTGGGGGCGGGGCTCTGGCTTTCCCGCCAGTCCTGGGCAGAGGTTTGCAACATTTTTCTGTGCATGCTGGCAGTCAGCCGCACACGTGCCACGGTGATTTGGCGGGAGTCGCCATTTTGGGTGGGGCTCACTGTCAATGTCAATAGGGCTCTCGGTGCAGGCAGATACTGCCAAGTCAGGGTAGATAAAGGGGCACCCATCGGTCGGACCCCCGGGCAAATTTAAGAATTTAGGGCCATCTTCCTCGCTTAGGGTCTGGCCTGCATATATCAGGACAGTACTCCATTGCACGGTGTCATCATACCTTTGCCCTCTGACCCACATACCCGCCAGTCCAGGGAGCTTCCGAACCTGCGCCTGGACATCTAACAAGGGCACGCCAGCCGGGACTGCCCCCACGGCAACCACGCGGTTAGGAGTCACGTTCACTTTCAAGGCCCATGCGTAGACCTCCTGCTTTGAGAGCACCCACATGGTGGAACAAAAATAGGACACAATTTAGCAAAAACATACAGGGCACCCCAGGTCTGATATCTCAGCAGCGCCTCCAAATGTAGCCCTTTTTGTGAACCGGCCTGACCCACCCAATCTCACATTGGCCCCTGTGGTCTAACCGGTCCCTTTCCTTGCGGCACACCTCTTCTAAGGGACTACTGGTAACTGTATAACACCTGTGGCTCCAGGAGATCTGAGCCTCCGCTAGCTGGGAGCCTGGGGAAACCCTTACCATTTACCTGGTGCAGCGCCTCCACTTACCCAGGATCCCCGTTATGAAAGATAGCCCTGGGTAAGAAATACAACAACAACACATATATGATACTAACACTTTACTTGATAACATAGAACCATAACACAACATAACCTTATGCAATACTGGAGCACCTTATGCCCAATGTCTGGTGTTCCCACCCAATGTCCTGTAATCCCCCACACCCAATGTCCCGTACTCCTACGGAGGTCGTGGGTGACTGCGCAGTCACTAAATTATCTGTTAGGCCTGTTGGTGCACTTATGTGGAAATACCTTCCGAGCACTCCGATGCTCGGGCCTGCCACACTCTTCTGAAAGGGTCAGACGTGCGATGCATCCGTCTGATCCTATCCAGGTACTTCTCCAGGACCCCAACGAGGGTCCCACCGCTTTACGGGAACACAACCGTCTCACGGCAACAGCAACCGAATCACGGGAACAGCAACCGCCGCTATCCCTATCTCTTCCTAACTAACCCTAACGTGACAGGAACCCTAACCTAGGGCCTGTCCCGGATGAACCGCAACCTGGGGTGGCTTGGGGAAAACTCCTAGGGCCTGCGGAGTAATAACCTGCCCCACTCCCCTAGCTACCCACGTCCTTAATCCTCCCTAACATATAGCTACTCGCTACTCCTAGATACTAACAGCCTGCAGCAGACACACGCTCTCACCGTCAGCCTGCAGACTTCACACACGCTGCACACACTGCGCCCAGCACATGCAGCGACACACACACACAGCTGCAATCGTACACAGCCACCTGAATCCCGCAGCAAATCCACTGCACACACTCTGTGCCTATTTGCCAGTGCGCACAGCACTACCCGCTGTGGCACTGCCAAAACTGCACCTTTCGCACCTAAGGGTAACCTCCTTATCTAGGGCCGTCCCTCTTCAGTTACCCCCTGCCCTTACCGGGAATTGGGGCCTGCCTGGGGACCTAAGGAGAACCCTTACCTGGTGCAGGAGCCACTCGCTCCCTACACCCTTCCTACTCCTTCCTCTGCTTCTTCCTGACTGACTCCTGCAAAGCCCGGGAAATGTATCTCTTTTCCCGGGCTGAGCTTCCTCCAGCCCTATTGGCCACTATCAGGCACCTGGTGCCTGTCTCCCTATGCCTCCTGGGAATTGTAGTTCCCAGGGGACTGCCTAAGCATTGGGGCCACGTGCGCACTTGCCTGGCGCATGCGCGAACTCCTAATGGCCGCCACCAACTCCCTCTACTCTGTCCTGCCCTCGCGCGACCTCTCCCTAGCCTTCCCTGCGCTTGCCGCCTACTGCGCATGCGCGAACTAACGCGCAATGGCGGCGCCCTCTCCTTCAGCCGCCGAGCCGGTGGCAACGCGATCGCGGCCTTAGCGACGGCCCGATCGTGTCCCCGGCAACCAGCCTGCACCAGAACGTAACGCTCTGCTCCCTGCACTGGCCCCCACCCTCGCGAAGTGCCGGCGGGTCCGTCGCAGCCTCCGGCGGCACCCGCTACCGCACGGCACTCGCGGAGGGGGGCCAGAAAGTGGAAAAATACCTCGGGGCTACACATATATATATATATACATACACACACACACACACACACACACACACACACACACAACAAATTGATCAGTTACACTCACATCATATGTATATTTGTGTAATATTTGTTTTCTTATTTGTAGCTAATATTTGATCTTTGTGATATTCACTGTGTATTTTTGTCCGAAACAAAGCTTGTACATACAGTAAGTAGTTGGTTGTTGTGGATACTGCAGTTGCATTTGTTTTGGAAACTTAATTTATAGAAACATTTATGCCACTATAATTAAAATCATCTACCTCAGATTGTCTGTTTATTTCTCAGTGATTTTTATTACATTTTTCTGTGATATGAATATGTATAATAAAACAGACAGATATGAAAGCACCAATTCTATATTGCATACCTGGTATTATTTATGCATACAGTACGTGGTCGAGTATTTCTATAGACAATTGTGATGTTCAAATTACTGCATGTTATAACAGTTGTCAGAAACTCAAATAGAGAAAAAAAGTGGATATCAAGCTTCACAAGAAACATTATATTTGTGCTGTTTTCATATATTGTTACTTAAATACAAAATCTATTGAAAAAAAGTGCAATGAAAAATTTAGGGGGCAAAATCCCACTTAAAGAACTACTGCTTGTGACAAATGTAATTAATGAATGAATGAAGGTATGTACTGTGTGTATATTTTTATTTATACAGTGCCAACAATGTATAGTGGCGAGAATTTGTTTATAATCCCCAATGATCAAAACCAGTCTTTTCTTAAATAAGGTTTATATTAACCAATCCCATGTCTTTTGAAACAAAATTATGCATGAATTAGACAAGCAATGAGTAATTAAGGGTCAGAGTATGTGCAAAAGAAAGTGAAACCCTGGTTTTATCAGCTACTATATATTAAAGGGGCTAATTAGAATCAGGTGTTAAAAGAATTAGGTAGATCTTCAGGAGGGAGGTTGGGAGGCCCCACCCTATATAAAGATCAGAAACGTTGTGATTTTGGTCTTCACCATAGAGATGTGTAGAAACACATGATGCCATGATCAAAAGACATCTCTGAAGACCTCAGAAAAGCAGTTATTGATGCTCAACTGTCAAGAAATGGTTATAAAGAGAAAGTTCAAGACCATAGTCACTCTACCTGCGACCGGTCAACCTACCAAAATATCTCCAAGAACAGACCGGCACATCATCACAGAAGTCACAAAGAACCCCAGAGTAACATCCAAGGATCTTCAGGCCACTCACGCTTTGTTCATGACTCAACTATCACATTAGCCAATCAGAAAAAGACTGAACAAGAGTGGTGTTTATGGAAGGATAGCTAGGAGGAAACCACTGCTCTGTAAAAAGAACATTACTACCCGCGTGCTTGGTCACAATGGGTGGTAGGAGGGACTGTGGGTGTGGAACACTAGCCAGAGGCTGTTGGGATGCCTGATTTGTGACGTTTTAAGGTTGGCCAGGATTAAATCAGACGGTTAACACCATTTACAGGGGAAGAGATGGCAGGGAGGCATGGGTGAGAGCAGGTGTGTTTATGTGTGGGTTCAGGCTTAGGAGATATATCCCCAGCAGCAGGGAGTAGAAAGAGGGTGTGAATAGAGGATTTGTGGTGGTACTTTTTATTGAGGGGTAAGGAAGTTGTTGGAAAATAGGTATAAATAATGTATAAATGCAGCAGGGACTATAAATAATGGTGCAGTGAATGGGCACAGACAAAGGTGGAGGGGAGATGAAGAAATGTGGATAGGAGGGGAGTGGGGAAGTTGGAGAGAACAGAAACATTTACAAAGGAGTGAGGAGACATTAAACAGAAAAAGCAATAGGGAGGGCACAGTGAGATGCAGGAGAGACTAAACCAGGTATTGGAGGATAGGAAGAGTACAAATTATCACAGCATTTAGAAAGTCACGTGCTCACGGTTACAAGGTTGTAGTTGTTTTGAAGTGCAGAGTCCAGATCTTCTCATAGTATTCAACTCCAGATCTAACTCCAGTATTAACTCCACAGACACTTTATGTGACACAGCAATATGGCTCACAGCCAAGATAGACTCGCTTAAATACTCTAACACACAGTCAATTGACTAACAATTAAAGGAGGGGTCTGCCTATTCAGCTCATACCAGGTAGATGTTAAATAAAGATCAATCGCAGATGGGCTTAATTTGATAGGAAGGTTCCAATCAAACAAATATACCTGTGTGAGGAAATGAAATCAGAAATTAGTCCATAGTATTCAGTAAGCATCCAGGTTTAAGGATATTTAAAGATTTTGTATTGCCTAATACATTGTTTTTCTTTATACCTGAGAGTGCTGTTTTTTTGCTCTCACTTTGGTGATAGCAGACACACACACACACACACACACACACACACACACACACACACACACACACACACACACACACACACACACACACACACACACACACACACACACACACACACACACACACACACACACACACACACACACACAAAATTAAGTAGCGCTCAGGTGGATAATAGTGACAATATATATAGAATAATGATAATAAATTATAGGAATCAATAAAAATCAACACACTTTTAACTACATATAACTTCAAACCATAAAGTGATAGTGAAATATATATATATATCTCCACAAAAAAAAGTGCTCCTAGTGACAATGGTTTCTCAGTTCTAAGGAGTCTAAGACAGTGCAGGGTACCTGCTGATACAAGACTACCTGTGATCCCAAAAAACACTCGTACAAAGACTAAAGTGGAAAAAGAAAACATGGCTGCAACGATAAGTCCAAGTGGGAAGACTCTAGGACCGATGTGGAAAAAGAAGAAGATAGTCAAACTGTTTCCATTGATTTAGCCATTAACGCTGATTCTGCACCAGGTACCTATACCCCAATTACTATCACACACAGCTCATCTCACCTGGAACCCAGCTTATCCCACTCCATACCCTGCTGGCCTCATGTCATACCCTGATCACCTCACGCTGGACCCAGCTTAGCTCAGCTCAGACCCTGCTCACCTCACCACAGACCCCCATCACCTGACTCCAGATGATCCGGGTTTTCATCCTTTTTTTGCAGAATCTGTAGGCTGACTGTAGACGGACGCTCACAGAGGTACACAATTGGAGACTTTTGTAAGGTGAAATTATAACAAGGCTTTATTGTGCCTTTAACTTAACATCAGGAAACCATCCAAACACGGGGGGGGGGGGGGAGGGAGGGGGAAACAAAGCTTCTATTAACTTGGGAGTATTTCTCCCTAGTTAAGCATGTCTCCCAGCCCCAAACACATAGCATGAAATGAACAGATATAAAAAGTCTTGTTAATAAAAGTATTATCTGTTAGCTGGCTGCTGTAGGGGAAGCTTCTCTGCTCTCCTGGAACCGCACCCGTGTGTGCACAGAAAATGTCAGCATCCAGGTTTAGAAGTCTTATTTGTCAGCTCCAGAGATCTGTGTTCTCTTGGTCAGTCTCTCCTGGGAGACTCAAGAACCTCTGCTCTGTCTCCAAAGTTCAGCTCACACGTGAGCTAAGGAGTCACTTCCTGTCTCACAAGACAGGCTTTTCTAAGCCATCTAAATCAGGCAGGTGGTGTTAGTTAACTGCCTACCAGCAGTTAACCACCACACTGCTGGATTAGAGGCACATTTGTGAACAGGGATAAGTCCCCTGTTACATACCTCCCCTGTTTGTGGGAAGCTCAGGCTTACCACGGCCAAAGCCCATCCTTCCACTCTCATTCGAGATCTTTGTGACTTGAATGAGAGTGGATGGAGGAAGAGAACCCTCTGTCCTGCTGGGATTGGAGCCCTTTCTCCAGTTTATTTTTGTCTCCTCCCGAAGGTGCTTGAGATCAGCACTCCTCAGTCGCTCGAGGAGGACTTTTTCCAAGTAAAGTCTTTTTACCGAGTGCGCGGTCATGAGATTTCTGTTGCGTCGGGCACTCCTCTTTTTGTAGACAAACTGTATGGCAACAGTTGTAGAGCAGTTAGGACTAGCCCTTAGAGTTTTCCACTCTTGAAGCGGTCTTTCTGCACCTCCTCCATACAACGGAGTCGCCAGTTCAGCTTCTTTGGGACTGAGTTGCACCTCCACCTCCCTTTCCAGAGAACGTCCTATCTTTTCAGCTTCCTCAGCTAAGGATTCTTCTGGCTTTGATTCTACACTCCTACCTCTGTTTGTTGCCTGTTGGGCAGCTGTAGGTTTGGCTAGTGCTTTCTTAGGTGGCTCTAACTTCATAATCTTGTTTTGAAGGTGCGTGGAGTCCCCAACTCTCACTGTACCCTTGTCCTCACGGGCATTAGTTACTGTGGGATACTGGTGCTTGGGCAGAGCCAATACCTTTTTCCGTATTGGAGGAATCTGTAAGTTACTGGTCTGCAGAGTCTCAACCTGTTTGAGTGCGTCTTGCAAGTCTCTTCTCAGGGAATTTATCTGCGTACTTTGCTTTCTCTGAGTCTGTATCAGTGTCTCCTTCATATTCTGGAGCTCTGTAATTTTTGTCGTTAAGGTTGCCGATGCGTCTGTTTTCTCCTTGGTGTACTGACTCAAGGGAATGGAACAGTCTCTCTGTCTCTCCAGCTCTTGCTCCAGTTTCTGAGCCTTCTCACGCTCCCTCTCATACAGAGTCACCTGGTATCGAAGCTCTGCCTCCAATGATGCTCTGAAGACATGCAGCATGGCCTTTAGCTCCTCATACAGCTCTGTGGGGACGTACTGGGTATTCAGACGTTCCTGCAGCGCTTGTACCTCTTTAGCAGCCTGCAGCTTTTCTTCCTGCAGCGTTTGCTGCTTCTCCTCCGCATACTGGAGGTGTGTACGCAGACCTTGCAGTTGGTTCTGCAGTCGGTGCTCTGCGTCCCTTGAAATGTCCAGCTCCTCAGTGAGACTGTGTAATTCCTTTCTGGAAACTTCCAGGTCTGTGCGGCAGCTGTTGGTCTCATGATGTGAGGCATCCAGTGCTCTGTGGAGTGTCTGAACCTCTTTCTGAGATACATCCACCTCTATCCGGACACTGTTGACCTCCTGTTGTGAGGCATTCGGCTCTATGCGAAGAGTGTGAACCTCTTGCTGGAAGACTGTCATCTGCTTCAGTGCCTCCTCGTACTTCCGCTTTAGCGTAGCCACCATTTTATCAGATTGGCTCTGCTTTTCATCCATGGCGGAAATAGTAGCATTTGCAGTATCTAGCTCAGTCTTGAGATCGTCCAATTCTATCCTGGCTAAAGAGTAAATTGTGAGCACAGCTTTTTGTAGCATCACGTTATTTTTCTGTAGCTCTGAGTAACCATCTTCCTTTTGATTCAATTGTTCACGGAGCATATCACAGTCATGCCTGGCATTTTTCAGGGCATCTTCAGGGCTGGTCAAGGGATCGTCACTCACTGGTTCCGGCTCCACTTCCCTGGGATGGTTGGTTGAGGGTTCCTCACTGTTGGCACCGGACACACTTCTTTGGGGTACACGACTTCTGCCTTGGGCCCTCTGGATATTCGGTTAACCGCGGGACGAATTCTCCATTTTCTCTAGGCTGCAGGGCAACTCGGTCCCCCTTTTCCTCCACAGGATCTGCGGACGTGTCTGTTCCTTCCACGGTAAGTGAAGAACTGCTTTTCTTTTTCCGCTTTTTTGTTTTGGATGACTCCGTCCCATCAGGAATACTGGGGTCTCCATCTTTATTTGATACTTTAGCAGCTTCATTATATACGCCAGGCTTTTCTTGCAGTTGCTTTAGCTGACAGAAATATTGGGTGATCTGCTGCTCCCGCTCTCTCTTTTCGACCATATTCGTCATCATAGAGGGCGGTCTTTTCTGTTCGTGTCGAGTTCAGGCACCCCCACCATTCTTGGGGTGTTTTGTGGATGTGACTCGGTTCGGGTTCCCCGTAAGAGATGTCTTCCTCTTTATTGGACTGGAAGGGCCACTCTTCCGTGGGGTAGGGTTCATTACAGGAACGCTGCATCTTGTCCTCCATTTTTAGGCTATCAGGTGTAATTTTCTTCCTGACCTCAGGAGGCGCTATTGCAGCTGTTGCCACTGTATTTGCTAGAACCCCCAATTGTGGTAGAGGTGACCTACAGGTGCCCTACAGGTGGGCATATTTTGCTTGTAGAGGTCGTAGCTCTCACAGGCATCTCTGTAGACTTTTCTTTCTTGGGTAATTTTTTTTACAATATCAGCAGTACTGTGCATGCATTTTCTCTTATCAGGTATACAAGATGTGCAGTTGCTAGGTAAAAACGTCTATTTGCTTTACACCATTTACTTGCTAGGTATAATCTCTCATTAGGTATGCTGAATGTGTGGTTGCTAGGTAAAAACTTCTGTTTTCTTTACACCATTTACTTGCTAGGTGCAATCCCTCCGCTTCAGCAACAGAATTTGGTTTTCTGCTTGAGTTCAGTAATTTTCAGTCTCATCTGTGGGTATTATGGCATTCACACTTCACACTTCACACTTTGGGTGTCTGTTTTTGCTCCCAAGATATATATAGGCAGACTTTTTTACTTGCAGAAAAAAAAACATTCTTTGCAGTGGACTATTTCTTTCATTCCCGGCAGGGTGACTCAACACTCAGCAATTGGCTTTGAAATACCTTTTACACAGTTCAGCTATCCCTTTTTCCCCTATAGGGCAATTTTACACTCAGCATTTGTTTGCTAAAAATTCCCCTGCTTCAGCACAGTCTTGTATCAATTTTCACCCTTTTCTGCATATACTCCATTCACAGCTGGTAGCCCTATGCGGTGTGGCAACCTTTATTTGCAAAATCAGTACCACTCATGGGTCACCATCTGTATTCACTGCTTCAGCGAAACTTTTGAAAACAACAAACACCTATCCCTTTTTAAGGGCTGACTCACTTCTTGAACCCTGACTATGGCTGGAAGGCAAACCCCCTATTTCAATGACCATATTACACTTTGTGATAGGCAAATAAGGTTTTAGCTGCTTCAGCAGTCTCTCTCCTCTTGGGATTGGGGAAAAGAGTCCATCTGTGGTGTTGTAAGTTTCAGTGCAGTGTAAGTTTCAGTGGTGTGTATCACTTTAACTCTGGTCTCTGCTGCATGAGATTTTTTTATTTTATTTAAGTTGCTCAGACTGTTTGTAGGCAAAAAGCATAAAAAAAAATTCACAGAAAAAATCTCCCATCCTTTCTAACTTCAAAGACGACCTCTCGTCCCACTTCGGACACCATATGTAGACGGACGCTCACAGAGGTACACAATTGGAGACTTTTTTAAGGTGAAATTATAACAAGGCTTTATTGTGCCTTTTCCTTAACATCAGGAAACCATCCAAACACGGGAGGGTGTGGGGGGGGGGGGGGGGGGGGGAGGGAACAAAGCTTCTATTCACTTGGGAGTATTTCTAGTGAAATATTCTGCAATTCACAACTCCCTTAGTTAAGCATATCTCCCAGCCCCAAACACATAGCATGAAATGAACAGATATAAAAAGTCTTGTTAATAAAAGTCTTATCTGTTAGCTGGCTGCTGTAGGGGAAGCTTCTCTGCTCTCCTGGAACCGCACCCGTGTGTGCACAGAAAATGTCGGCATCCAGGTTTAGAAGTCTTATTTGTCAGCTCCAGAGATCTGTGTTCTCTTGGTCAGTCTCTCCTGGGAGACTCAAGAACCTCTGCTCTGTCTCCAAAGTTCAGCTCACACGTGAGCTAAGGAGTCACATCCTGTCTCACAAGACAGGCTTTTCTAAGCCATCTAAATCAGGCAGGTGGTGTTAGAGTTAATTGCCTACCAGCAGTTAACCACCACACTGCTGGATTAGAGGCACATTTGTGAACAGGGATAAGTCCCCTGTTACACTGACCAACATCAACACCTTGTTCATGTGGAGACACATCCAGTGATAATGTTTAATCAAGGTAATGTATGCATTCCAGGCATTGGGAATTCCTGTATTGCGCATGCGCACAAATTCAATGAACCGCATATGATTACGCATCCCGACAAAGCAGCACAGTGTCATTAATGCATCCATTTCTTCTCCATTATTTTAATTATTCTCCATTATTTTACCGATTAGACTGTACAAGAGAAGATGTCAGTTGAAGCAGATTGTGAAATAATACAATCTTCTTCCAATAATACAAAGTCTTTGTTTTCGATCTGTAAACTCTAATAATAATAATGTCATACTTTAAAAATACTTTTTAGTCATCGGAAGTTTTTAAAGGGAATAAGGGACGGGCTACGTTGCGGGTTACATTGCATTTAGATTAAAGACACACCAGCACTGCCTATTGTTACTGCAGAGTACTACGGCAACCGCAATTTTGCAGCCGCAGTGCAGTCGTGGGCCCCGCAACATGTAAATAAATGCCAAGCCATCACTCAATGTGCCAAACTGTCACCCAATGTGCCAAACTGTCACCCAATGTGCCAAGCCATGTCACCCAATGTGCCAAACCGTCACCCAATGTGCCAAGCCATGTCACCCAATGTGCCAAGCCATGTCACCCAATGTGCCAAGCGTCACCCAATGTGCCAAGCGTCACCCAATGTGCAAAGCCGTCTCACAATGTGCCAAGCCGTCACACAATGTGCCAAGCCGTCACACAATGTGCAAAGCCGTCTCACAATGTGCAAAGCCGTCACCCAATGTGCAAAGCCGTCACACAATGTGCCAAGCCGTCACACAATGTGCAAAGCCGTCACACAATGTGCAAAGCCGTCACCCAATGTGCCAAGCGTCACCCAATGTGCCAAGCCGTCTCACAATGTGCAAAGCCGTCTCACAATGTGCCAAGCCGTCACACAATGTGCAAAGCCGTCTCACAATGTGCAAAGCCGTCACCCAATGTGCAAAGCCGTCACACAATGTGCCAAGCCGTCACACAATGTGCAAAGCCGTCACACAATGTGCAAAGCCGTCACACAATGTGCCAAGCCGTCACACAATGTGCAAAGCCGTCACACAATGTGCAAAGCCGTCACACAATGTGCCAAGCCGTCACACAATGTGCAAAGCCGTCACACAATGTGCAAAGCCGTCACACAATGTGCCAAGCCGTCACACAATGTGCAAAGCCGTCACACAATGTGCAAAGCCGTCACACAATGTGCCAAGCCGTCACACAATGTGCAAAGCCGTCACACAATGTGCAAAGCCGTCACACAATGTGCCAAGCCGTCACACAATGTGCAAAGCCGTCACACAATGTGCAAAGCCGTCACACAATGTGCCAAGCCGTCACACAATGTGCCAAGCCGTCACACAATGTGCCAAGCCGTCACACAATGTGCAAAGCCGTCACACAATGTGCAAAGCCGTCACACAATGTGCCAAGCCGTCACACAATGTGCAAAGCCGTCACACAATGTGCCAAGCCGTCACACAATGTGCAAAGCCGTCACACAATGTGCAAAGCCGTCACACAATGTGCCAAGCCTTCACACAATGTGCAAAGCCGTCACACAATGTGCAAAGCCGTCACACAATGTGCCAAGCCGTCATCCAATGTGCAAAGCCGTCACACAATGTGCCAAGCCGTCACACAATGTGCCAAGCTGTCACACAATGTGCCATGCCGTCACACAATGTGCCATGCCGTCACACAATGTGCCAAGCGTCACACAATGTGCAAAGCCGTCACACAATGTGCCAAGCCGTCACACAATGTACCAAGCCGTCACACAATGTGCCAAGCGTCACCCAATGTGCCAAGCCGTCGCACAATGTACAAAGCCGTCACACAATGTGCCAAGCCGTCACCCAATGTGCCAAGCCGTCGCACAATGTACAAAGCCGTCACACAATGTGCCAAGCCGTTCACCCAATGTGCAAAGCCGTCGCCCAATGTGCAAAGCCATCGCCCAATGTGCAAAGCCGTCACACAATGTGCCAAGCCGTCACCCAATGTGCCAAGCCATCACCCAATGTGCAAAGCCGTCACACAATGTGCCAAGCCGTCACACAATGTGCAAAGCCGTCACACAATGTGCAAAGCCGTCACACAATGTGCAAAGCCTTCACACAATGTGCAAAGCCGTCACACAATGTGCAAAGCCGTCACACAATGTGCCAAGCCGTCACCCAATGTGCAAAGCCGTCACACAATGTGCAAAGCCTTCACACAATGTGCAAAGCCATCACCCAATGTGCCAAGCCGTCACACAATGTGCCAAGCCGTCACCCAATGTGCAAAGCCGTCACACAATGTGCAAAGCCTTCACACAATGTGCAAAGCCATCACCCAATGTGCCAAGCCGTCACACAATGTGCAAAGCCTTCACACAATGTGCAAAGCCGTCACACAATGTGCAAAGCCGTCACACAATGTGCCAAGCCGTCACCCAATGTGCAAAGCCGTCACACAATGTGCAAAGCCTTCACACAATGTGCAAAGCCATCACCCAATGTGCCAAGCCGTCACACAATGTGCCAAGCCTTCACACAATGTGCCAAGCCTTCACCCAATGTGCCAAGCCGTCACACAATGTGCAAAGCCGTCACACAATGTGCCAAGCTGTCACACAATGTGCAAAGCCGTCACACAATGTGCCAAGCCGTCACACAATGTGCAAAGCCGTCACACAATGTGCCAAGCTGTCACACAATGTGCCAAGCCGTCACACAATGTGCCAAGCCGTCACACAATGTGCAAAGCCGTCACACAATGTGCCAAGCTGTCACACAATGTGCCAAGCTGTCACACAATGTGCAAAGCCATCACACAATGTGCCAAGCTGTCACACAATGTGCAAAGCCGTCACACAATGTGCCAAGCCGTCACAATGTGCCAAGCCTTCACACAATGTGCCAAGCCGTCACACAATGTGCAAAGCCGTCACACAATGTGCAAAGCCGTCTCACAATGTGCAAAGCCGTCACACAATGTGCAAAGCCGTCACACAATGTGCAAAGCCTTCACACAATGTGCAAAGCCGTCACACAATGTGCCAAGCTGTCACACAATGTGCCAAGCCGTCACACAATGTGCCAAGCCGTCACACAATGTGCCAAGCCGTCACACAATGTGCCAAGCCGTCACACAATGTGCAAAGCCGTCACACAATGTGCAAAGCCGTCACACAATGTGCCAAGCCGTCACACAATGTGCAAAGCCGTCACACAATGTGCCAAGCCGTCACACAATGTGCAAAGCCGTCACACAATGTGCAAAGCCGTCACACAATGTGCCAAGCCTTCACACAATGTGCAAAGCCGTCACACAATGTGCAAAGCCGTCACACAATGTGCCAAGCCGTCATCCAATGTGCAAAGCCGTCACACAATGTGCCAAGCCGTCACACAATGTGCCAAGCTGTCACACAATGTGCCATGCCGTCACACAATGTGCCATGCCGTCACACAATGTGCCAAGCGTCACACAATGTGCAAAGCCGTCACACAATGTGCCAAGCCGTCACACAATGTACCAAGCCGTCACACAATGTGCCAAGCCGTCACACAATGTGCAAAGCCGTCACACAATGTGCAAAGCCGTCACACAATGTGCAAAGCCTTCACACAATGTGCAAAGCCGTCACACAATGTGCAAAGCCGTCACACAATGTGCCAAGCCGTCACCCAATGTGCAAAGCCGTCACACAATGTGCAAAGCCTTCACACAATGTGCAAAGCCATCACCCAATGTGCCAAGCCGTCACACAATGTGCCAAGCCGTCACCCAATGTGCAAAGCCGTCACACAATGTGCAAAGCCTTCACACAATGTGCAAAGCCATCACCCAATGTGCCAAGCCGTCACACAATGTGCAAAGCCTTCACACAATGTGCAAAGCCGTCACACAATGTGCAAAGCCGTCACACAATGTGCCAAGCCGTCACCCAATGTGCAAAGCCGTCACACAATGTGCAAAGCCTTCACACAATGTGCAAAGCCATCACCCAATGTGCCAAGCCGTCACACAATGTGCCAAGCCTTCACACAATGTGCCAAGCCTTCACCCAATGTGCCAAGCCGTCACACAATGTGCAAAGCCGTCACACAATGTGCCAAGCTGTCACACAATGTGCAAAGCCGTCACACAATGTGCCAAGCCGTCACACAATGTGCAAAGCCGTCACACAATGTGCCAAGCTGTCACACAATGTGCCAAGCCGTCACACAATGTGCCAAGCCGTCACACAATGTGCAAAGCCGTCACACAATGTGCCAAGCTGTCACACAATGTGCCAAGCTGTCACACAATGTGCAAAGCCATCACACAATGTGCCAAGCTGTCACACAATGTGCAAAGCCGTCACACAATGTGCCAAGCCGTCACAATGTGCCAAGCCTTCACACAATGTGCCAAGCCGTCACACAATGTGCAAAGCCGTCACACAATGTGCAAAGCCGTCTCACAATGTGCAAAGCCGTCACACAATGTGCAAAGCCGTCACACAATGTGCAAAGCCTTCACACAATGTGCAAAGCCGTCACACAATGTGCCAAGCTGTCACACAATGTGCCAAGCCGTCACACAATGTGCCAAGCCGTCACACAATGTGCCAAGCCGTCACACAATGTGCAAAGCCGTCACACAATGTGCAAAGCCGTCACACAATGTGCCAAGCCGTCACACAATGTGCAAAGCCGTCACACAATGTGCCAAGCCGTCACACAATGTGCAAAGCCGTCACACAATGTGCAAAGCCGTCACACAATGTGCCAAGCCTTCACACAATGTGCAAAGCCGTCACACAATGTGCAAAGCCGTCACACAATGTGCCAAGCCGTCATCCAATGTGCAAAGCCGTCACACAATGTGCCAAGCCGTCACACAATGTGCCAAGCTGTCACACAATGTGCCATGCCGTCACACAATGTGCCATGCCGTCACACAATGTGCCAAGCGTCACACAATGTGCAAAGCCGTCACACAATGTGCCAAGCCGTCACACAATGTACCAAGCCGTCACACAATGTGCCAAGCGTCACCCAATGTGCCAAGCCGTCGCACAATGTACAAAGCCGTCACACAATGTGCCAAGCCGTCACCCAATGTGCCAAGCCGTCGCACAATGTACAAAGCCGTCACACAATGTGCCAAGCCGTTCACCCAATGTGCAAAGCCGTCGCCCAATGTGCAAAGCCATCGCCCAATGTGCAAAGCCGTCACACAATGTGCCAAGCCGTCACCCAATGTGCCAAGCCATCACCCAATGTGCAAAGCCGTCACACAATGTGCCAAGCCGTCACACAATGTGCAAAGCCGTCACACAATGTGCAAAGCCGTCACACAATGTGCAAAGCCTTCACACAATGTGCAAAGCCGTCACACAATGTGCAAAGCCGTCACACAATGTGCCAAGCCGTCACCCAATGTGCAAAGCCGTCACACAATGTGCAAAGCCTTCACACAATGTGCAAAGCCATCACCCAATGTGCCAAGCCGTCACACAATGTGCCAAGCCGTCACCCAATGTGCAAAGCCGTCACACAATGTGCAAAGCCTTCACACAATGTGCAAAGCCATCACCCAATGTGCCAAGCCGTCACACAATGTGCAAAGCCTTCACACAATGTGCAAAGCCGTCACACAATGTGCAAAGCCGTCACACAATGTGCCAAGCCGTCACCCAATGTGCAAAGCCGTCACACAATGTGCAAAGCCTTCACACAATGTGCAAAGCCATCACCCAATGTGCCAAGCCGTCACACAATGTGCCAAGCCTTCACACAATGTGCCAAGCCTTCACCCAATGTGCCAAGCCGTCACACAATGTGCAAAGCCGTCACACAATGTGCCAAGCTGTCACACAATGTGCAAAGCCGTCACACAATGTGCCAAGCCGTCACACAATGTGCAAAGCCGTCACACAATGTGCCAAGCTGTCACACAATGTGCCAAGCCGTCACACAATGTGCCAAGCCGTCACACAATGTGCAAAGCCGTCACACAATGTGCCAAGCTGTCACACAATGTGCCAAGCTGTCACACAATGTGCAAAGCCATCACACAATGTGCCAAGCTGTCACACAATGTGCAAAGCCGTCACACAATGTGCCAAGCCGTCACAATGTGCCAAGCCTTCACACAATGTGCCAAGCCGTCACACAATGTGCAAAGCCGTCACACAATGTGCAAAGCCGTCTCACAATGTGCAAAGCCGTCACACAATGTGCAAAGCCGTCACACAATGTGCAAAGCCTTCACACAATGTGCAAAGCCGTCACACAATGTGCCAAGCTGTCACACAATGTGCCAAGCCGTCACACAATGTGCCAAGCCGTCACACAATGTGCCAAGCCGTCACACAATGTGCCAAGCCGTCACACAATGTGCAAAGCCGTCACACAATGTGCAAAGCCGTCTCACAATGTGCCAAGCCTTCACACAATGTGCCAAGCCGTCACACAATGTGCCAAGCCGTCACACAATGTGCAAAGCCGTCACACAATGTGCCAAGCCGTCTCACAATGTGCCAAGCCGTCACACAATGTGCAAAGCCGTCACACAATGTGCCAAGCCGTCACACAATGTGCCAAGCCGTCACACAATGTGCCAAGCCGTCACACAATGTGCCAAGCCGTCACACAATGTGCCAAGCCGTCTCACAATGTGCCGAGCCGTCTCACAATGTGTTGTCTCACAATGTCACAATCGATGCATAATCTTAACACTACTCCATATTCACAATATATTTTTCAGTGCAATTTTAATAAAAAATAAAAAAAAAGGTTTTCATCTTTATTCATAACTTTCAATTACATTTGGGCTTATATCTTGCGTTAAGTATTACAGAATATACATATTAAAGTCAAATACAATGGACTGAGAATATTAAACAAGCATAAGGTTGGGAGACCATCTAAACTTTCCACCTATTTCATGGATACAAAATGAATAATTATTTTGCCAATATTACAAATGTATCCTGCTAAGGTATAAAGTCAGCCAAACCTTCTGACACCTTAATGCTTGCATGCTAAAGAGATTTTTTTTTGCTGAATACAGTACATCTAATGCACCTGTCCTGTTGTGTAAAGTATTCACATGGGATAACAAAGATGTGTGCGTAAGTGGGAATGTATCCGGCAGGAAAGTGCATGAATTTCAAATGTTGCACTTATATTTCCTGCAAAAATATTTTTAACCCTATGCGGTCACCGTGGACTGCTAAAGTCCTTATTTTATAGATTGGAGAAGCTAAAATTGTAACAATTACATGTTGTTCAATTAGTATCTGATTAATGTTGAATTGTCTATTACATATGCCAAAACTGCATCTGTTTTTCCCCCCAATTGCTGTTTTATCTGCGTTGTAGGTGGGCAGATTTCAGCCAATGTGAAACCCAATTGAACAGGATTTTGTTCAGTTAATGAGATAGTGGAGATAACAATATTATAAGTATTATCACTTCGTAACTAAGGCCCGTAATATAGTGGGCGCACACACGGCACTTATAATTGGCTGTGGTTAGCCAGCCATTGTATACTAGGGCTGCGTGTGTGCAGGGCAGTGAGCGTAGAGCCGGGCGATAGGGGAGAAGACTCCGAAAAGTAAGTATTCGCGTCGCTACTGCTCAGTGTCTGCAATTTATGTGTATATATGTATGTGTGTGTCTGTGTGTATGTATGTGTATAAAGTTGCACAATATTAATAAATAATTTATTCTCACAGCATGTCTTTTTTTTATTTTTAATATATACACACACACACATACATACACACAGCTTCCCCAGTGACACACACACACACACACAGTGACACACACACAGTACCCTTCCAAGCCTGTCGCTCACAGCAGCACGGACCGTATACACGAAAAGTGTGCATCACGTGCACGAGCGTTCGCACAGGCACGCACCGAAGGCACCACATCTTGAAGCTAGAAAATCGCTGTGTTTGCCATATTGTATTGTATGCCTTTATTTATATAGCACCAAATTGTAATAATACAATAAGTGCAGTAAAAGCAGACAATAGGAAAGGAAATCCCTGCCCCGAAGAGCTTACAATCTAAGAGGTTTGATGGAAAATTTACAGAGACAGCAGGTGAGGGAATAAGTGCTGTAGATGGCAGTGCTTGGTCACAATGGGTGGTAGGAGTGACTGTGGGTGTGGGACACTAGCCAGAGGCTGTTGGGATGCCTGATTTGTGACGTTTTAAGGTTGGCCAGGATTAAATCAGATGGTTAACACCATTTACAGGGGAAGAGATGGCAGGGAGGCATGGGTGAGAGCAGGTGTGTTTATGTCTGGGTTCAGGCTTAGGAGATATATCCCCAGCAGCAGGGAGTAGAAAGAGGGTGTGAATAGAGGATTTGTGGTGGTACTTTTTATTGAGGGGTAAGGAAGTTGTTGGAAAATAGGTATAAATAATGTATAAATGCAGCAGGGACTATAAATAATGGTGCAGTGAATGGGCACAGACAAAGGTGGAGGGGAGATGAAGAAATGTGGATAGGAGGGGAGTGGGGAAGTTGGAGAGAACAGAAACATTTACA
The DNA here is from genome assembly GCF_040206685.1 of Ascaphus truei. Lineage (NCBI taxonomy): Eukaryota > Metazoa > Chordata > Amphibia > Anura > Ascaphidae > Ascaphus > Ascaphus truei. The sequence goes on along the minus strand of NC_134487.1, from coordinate 308,228,440 downwards.
AAGGAGTGAGGAGACATTAAACAGAAAAAGCAATAGGGAGGGCACAGTGACATGCAGGAGAGACTAAACCAGGTATTGGAGGATAGGAAGAGTACAAATTATCACAGCATTTAGAAAGTCACGTGCTCACAGTTACAAGGTTGTAGTTTTTGATCTTCTCATAGTATTCAACTCCAGATCTAACTCCAGTATTAACTCCACAGACACTTTGTGACACAGCAATATGGCTCACAGCCAAGATAGACTCACTTAAATACTCTAACACACAGTCAATTGACTAACAATTAAAGGAGGGGTCTGCCTATTCAGCTCATACCAGGTAGATGTTAAATAAAGATCAATCGCAGATGGGCTTAATTTGATAGGAAGGTTCCAATCAAACAAATATACCTGTGTGAAAAAATGAAATCAGAAATTAGTCCATAGTATTCAGTAAGCATCCAGGTTTAAGGATATTTAAAGATATAGAGAGCATCCACAGATGATAACTCCAGTATTAACTCCAAAGACATCTTTTATTATTCCATTACCTAATCTCACCTTCACAGACCAAGCCTGAACCTATAGAGCAGGTGCATGCACGCACTACCGTACTGACGGAGGGCAAACAAGCAAGCAACAATTAGCAAAATGTTATATACCAAGAACCATAGAAACTTGTAGTGTTGCTATCAAAAATAACAGCAAACTAATACTAATCTAATAATATGTTTCAAATATACATATTTATAAGGGATTATGGGATCATCATTTTGTATGGAGTTTAATTATGAGGCTTTACAAGTACATAACAAGAAATATCTGACGGTAACCATTTGAAGCATATTACTGCTATAGTAGCAACATAGAACGGGAATTAAGAGCGCAAAAAAAGCACAAATCTTATAAGTGATAAGTAATAATGTATCCCAGTGATTCAAGAAATACAACTCAAGCAGGACAAAAATGCTGCTCTTTCAAGGGTTTATTCCAATCCCCTTCAACAAATGCCAGAAAGATATTAGAGCGCAGGAAAGTCCAAAAAAGGAGATATATATATATCATCTATAGTGACAAATGGCTCCCTTACGTAGTGCTGCCGTCTGTCCGGGATCTTCACAACACAGTCTTCTAGGGTTATTTAAAGAGAAAAAAGGATAATACGTAGCACCATATTGCGTAATCCAGACTTCTGCCTGCTTTATTTCATCCCAGTATAGGACTGCAACACTAACATACACATTAGAGGCACACAGCCATTGACCTTCGGTGGTTTATTCCTATAACAGTGACAGACGATATCTCCGGCACACTATCCCTTTAAGGAAAAGAAAATCATAAAATTAAAGCCTACTCCACGGTAATGAGACTAACTCACAACGTAAGCCTAACTATGTCGCTGGCCAGCTAAGCCAGTTACCAGCTTTAAATAACACAATCATATATAGCAAAATGTAACATAAAGTCCTTATCTTTAGTAGTGGGAACTTGGTCCCAATAGTGTCTCCGGCCAATCCTTCCCGATACTGCAACACTTGAAGGGGGCTTCCTCCCTGAACTAGATGCCCGGGAGCGACAATAACCCACAGCCTCCAGGCTCTAGGAGAGAGAGTGATGCAGCAAACCTAGCTGCCATAAATACCTGTTCCTCAATTAAGAGAGCAGGTGAGGGGAATTAGAAGCATTGTAAACTCTGGTCTGGATTTTCCATCTTCCAGCCTCAGAGACTGAGAAGCTGTGGGATAGATCCTGTTTACACTATGTCTGCATTTGTTTTTAAATCTATATCGGACAGAAAGCTGCCTAATATCCTGGGACTGTCACAATATATATTTGCAATAGCTCCATGCGACAGTGCATACATGTATGATGCTACAAGGCAAGTACAGGCAGTGTGAAGTCTTTACTCCAGTATAGCGCAGGGGTCTTTTGTATAAATAAATAGTTTCACCTATTTACCTTATAAGTGTCATTAGGTTATTCTGGTATATGTTTGTAGTGCAAATAACAAAGCGCTGCAAACCTATCAGGGAATATAAAAATGAAAAAACAATGTAGTGCATGTTAGAAAAGCATCTTCTCGATATAATAATCATTAATCAGGTTTCCAGTTCAAAATCAGCATTCTTTATTCTTTTCTTCAATCAGCTTTCAGCAGGGATACAGTATACTATATACGTATGTTCCGTATCTGAAGATAGATTATTAGATGCTTCTACCTGTATTCGATGTAAAAAGAACCTTTAGAAGGTAGGATGCTATGTTCAAAGTGATTCTTTATACTTTTGAGACAAAGAGATATAAATCACTTATTTTAGCTATCTTGCTTTTTATGCTAATTAAACGCACTGATTTCTCAAGAAGATAAAGAACTAAGAAAAATATATATATATCAGAGCTAGGAAAGAGAGACATACACAGACAGAATGTAAAACACAGACAGAAATCCTAGTGAATGTTTATATAATCAGAGATAGCTAGACAAAGCTAAGAACAGGATCACACCTGTCAGAATATAAGTTATAGCTTATAGACAATGTATGGGAAACCAGGAAAGGAAACTTATCACTCCTGGTTTCAAGTTGTCCCTGATACTAATAACATATATTGCTATCCTACTTAATATAGATAATATACATAACAAAATAATATATATCAGTGCAGAGGCTCAAAACTGAGGGGAAAAAAGGTCGAAAGTAAAATACAAAAATAGGAGTGAACCCACTCACGTGTTATGAGATCATCACAGGCGTATAGAGATACATCTCTTGATCAGTAGCATAGTCCAGAATGGGCAGGGTACAGAAAACACCAAACGTATGGAAAAGAAAAGAGGGCCACAGATAGGGCAAATACATGAATATGTGAATAAAGTATTGCACTTCCACACTGACAGTAAGTCAAATGCAGAAAGAGTACACAGAGTCACAGAGGAAAGAATGCTGGATCCTCGCGGAACGCTGTCTCAGCCTGCCCAGCTGGAGTCCGCGAGCCTGCGCAGTCCGATGACGTCACGGCTGGAAGCAGAAGGGAGAGTCTGGTCACCAGGAACCAGAGCTGCCGCTCACTTGTGCGCATGTCCACTCAGCCAGGTGAAAACATTCTGACACATTTTTACTTCATTGGCATATTTTATAACACTAAACATTTTCTAACTATAGACGTTAAAGTCTTAATTAGGGCATTTTCATGGTTACCACAGATCTGGTACTTTCAGGTTCATTAAGAAGACATTAAGGTGACACTGAGTTGGGGTTACATCAAACTAGCCACAAACACTTTCTACAACGTTTTATTGTAAATTGTGTACTAATAAAAGGAGACATTATAAAAGTTATGTACAGAGGTACATGTATATATTTGTATTTAGTTTCCTCATAGGTTTTAAGTATGTTACTTATAACTTTTACTATTGAGCTACCTCAAAGAAAGTGTCTGTACTGTAGTTAGTGGTTTATACATTATATACGTAACTTGTGTAAGTGTAAATGTGCATTCAAATATGAAGAAATACTTTTAGTAAAAACGAGCAAAATAATAATAAAAAAAAACTAAAAATATTTCTAAGAAATGACAAAATCGATAGGACGAATGTCATGGAGCGGTGCAAGGAACAAAAAGAACATTGTGACCAATTGAACTAACGATCTATGATAAGCCATGTCACCTAATGGCCAACTCTAATGAATAGACTAAGGTTTAGCACTGCCTAGTAAATATGGCAAAATGTACCTTTTCAGCAGAACTCTACATTTTTAAGTAGTATTTGACAATTTAGACGTTAATGGAAGCATAGTCCAAAAATTCAAGTTTGACAAACTGTATATATAAAAAATATTGAAGAATTAGAAGCGGTGCGTTATCTAAGTTATATGAAATAACATACGTATAAACATGTGACAATTAACTTGCAGACGCTTGTTTAAGACCTTTGAGTCTAAAGGTGCCTACGCTGCATTATCCTGGAGACTGAAGAATTGAACTGTTTGAAGCAGATTGTGAGCAATCTGTACGTCAGACTTCAGTTGTGTATAAATGATACACCACTAGTCATCGTTATGCATAAGTCATGGATTTGGAGGTAAAGTATACTTGTCAGATAGTAAATTTATGCACAAAGTCCAGATGAATTAGCACTTTCAATGTCAATACCCAAAGGGGAAATAAAACATATAGGAAAAGCACATCCAAAGCAGTCATAAGGAAGCACTTATCATACTGGGAGGCATATGCATGCAATAATACATACAAGCAAAGCAAGGGAATGGTCATCATTAAAATGCTATTAGACACTACCCCTTAGGGAAGGAATCTTAACACAACATTCTCTCTTCAACAAATGGCTCCTGTCTAAGCTACCTGCATGTTTAAATAATGGTACTATTTAAAAGTGTTTCAAACTAGTTTGTTTTAGTAGAAGCTGTTTAAAGAAGCGTATTAAGGAAGGCATATAAAAATATACATGCATTTTCTGATCAAACATGAGCTGCAAAGTTATTTTTGCATAAAAATAGTATTTCCTCTCTATTTGTGTACATTTGGTGTAAAGCGCTGTTTTACAGATGTATTCGGACTTAGGGCTCTATGCAGTAAGCGCCGAAAAAGTGCTTTCGGCAAGTGTTCCCTATCGGCATGATTTTGGCGATTTGCCCTCGCAGTATTCAGTAAGGGCCGAATCCATGCCGATCCCTGCCGAATCACTGCGAAAGCAAAACTGCCGATGAGCCTGTGCCGAATCAGGCTGGCTCCCGATAACCTGCCGATAGGCCTTTTCTGCCGATAGATGTTTGCAGCAGAGAGAGACCAGCCGCTCTCTCAGCGCAAACATCGGCAAAATATAAAGTATTTATAAACAACTTTTATTCATAGTGCACATGTGCAGGGGGTCTCCGGTGCTGAACCGCGTTGGTTTCAGGTCCGGGGACCCCCTGCTTCCCGAGATACAGGCCCCTTTATAAGGTGCCGGTATCCCTCTGCATTTAAAGGTCCCGATCACGTGACCACGGAATGTAAACAAAGCAGAGGGATACCGGCATCCCCTAAAGGGGCCTGTATCTAGGGAAGCAGGGGGTCCCCGGACCTAAAACCAAAGCGGTTCAGCTCCGGAGACCCTCTGCACATCTACACTATGAGTAAAACACATATATAAATAAACAATCATTCCTTACCTTTGCGGCTATGTGCTACGGTAACGAAGCAGCATGAATGTATTTTTAATAATAGTGTACTGTGAGCAGAGGGTCCCCTGAGCTGAACCGCGTTGCTTTGTGGACCAGGGACACCCTGCTTCCTGAGTTACAGGCCCCGGTATGTGTCATCGGGTGGCAGTGTCGCCGCCATCTTTATAGCACCCCATTCGCGCCGTGTCCGCTATAAATATGGCGGCGACACTGTAACCGATGCCCCAAACCGGGGCCTGTAACTCGGGAAGCAGGTGGTCTCTGAGCCACAAATCAATGCGGTTCAGCTCAGGGTACCCCCTGCTCCCGCACAATATTATTAAAATACATAAATGCTGCTTCATTACCATAGCGTATAGCCGCTAAGGAAATGAAGGGGTTAAGGCAGAATAGCATGTTTATTGGGGACATTTGCCCCCAATAAACATAGCAATAAACAACATACACCCCCTGTGTATTTAATATACATAAACAACAATAAATACATTAAATACATATAGACTCACCCATTTCCGGCTGCCACGATGAAGGCCATCCTCATCTTCATCCTGCCCATGCCCCCTCCCCTGCTGCAAAACAGACACAAGAATGAAAACATCCAATGTAATGTCCCCTAACCCCTTAATCACCATAGTGGTTATTAACCGCTACAGTCATTAAGGGGTTAACCCACCCTCACCCACCACTCGGGACTCCTACATACCCTCCCACACTAACCCCCCACCCCGTGAGGCCTAACCACCCTCACCCACTACCCACAAAGGAGGCCTACCCACAAACCATTTGGGAAAATACCCCCCCCCCACCCCCAGTACCCACAATAAAAACAATACACAGCCCCACAATAAGCATCATTCTATTTATTAAATACATTACCCACCCCCTGTGCCCCCCCCCCTAAATACATGATTTGTCTTTTACAAAAAGGGTTCATAACACAGCCCCACGCGAGTCCCCGGCAGGCTGGCGGGGCACCTGACAGACCTACAGGGTACCAGCAGCTCATTTCAAACAGGTTCTGGTGGCCTGTTGGTGGGTCCCGCCAAGCGCCATGGCCCCCAGGTGGTCTCCTTGGCCACCGTGGGCCACAATTGGGTCCCCACGGTAAGCCCGCGGATGTCTGGGAGCCCCGGGTCAGACCCACAGGTGTCTGCAGGGCCTCGGGTGGTTCCCACGGGGGTCTGGGGAACTCACGAGTGCTCACTACGGGTCCGCGGTGCCCCCACGGATGTGGGACCACCGCTTCATCCCCGCAGACTACGGGTCCACGGTGCCCCCACAGATGTGAGGCCACCGCTTCATCCCCGCAGGTGTCACCCGTGGAACCACCAGCCTGATACCCGTGAGATACCCGAGGAGACTGCAGGTGGTCTCCAGAGGTCTCACCAGAACCACGGAACAAATCCTGAATGTAAAAAAAATAAACCTGGCCTATACATTCAATACATACACCCCCCTCCCCCCAACACCTACAGTACAATAATGTGCAAAATAACTATTATCCAGATAGGGAAAGGTAATTAAGGGGTTAAGCCACACTGGCCCGATACCCACCCTTCACCCATTCATTTGTACAGTGGCTTCATCATGCAACGATATATATATATATACAGATAGAGAGATGAACCAATATACAAATAAATGTAGAAGGGTTATCAAAAACATGCTATACTACAAATAACACTACTCCATACAGACACACTACAATAAAATCAATTTCCTTTAATAATCCTATCTGATCTTACAATCAAAATCCTAAAATGCCAATCAAAAACCTCAAATGACAATCAAAACATTGCATTTACGCATGAAAAGAAACATGGCCGTCCTCACATGGTACGGTAGCCAATCAGAGCGTGGGAACACCATCCCAACTCTGATTGGCTCTAGTAAACCATGTGACAGAGGCTTGGGGGAGAACGGATGTGACGTCATTGAAAGCCTGTCACATGGTACATACATATACATACTATATATATATTTATTTATATTCATTTATTTATTTAGATATATTTATTTATTTATTTAGTGTGGGGCTGCTGTGTGTGATTATTTTTTATTGTGGGTAGCGGGTGTGGGTGAAGGGGGTATTAGCCCCAACGGTGGTTGTTTAGGGCTTGCGGGTGGGTAGCGGGAGGCCTTAACCCCTTCATGACCGTAGCGGTATTAACTGCTACGGTCGTGAAGGGGTTAAGGGCACCCGCAACCCCCCCGCAAGCCCTAAACAAGCAACAAGGGCCAATTACCCCCTTCACCCACCCCCGCTACCCACAATAAGCCTGGCACGGCGGGTTAACCCCTTCATTGCCTTAGCGGTTAGCAGCTAAGGTAATGAAGTGGGCTGTACATGCCTTTTTCCTGCCTCGGATGCATGCCGGGGGCCTCCGGTGCTGGTATTAATGGGTATCAGCTCCGGAGACCCCCGGCATCAGTCACAGGCAGGAGAAAGGGCTGATTTTTTCTAAGTGTCGCCCTTGCTGATGCTTCTCCTCCACCAACTTGCCAACTTTAGTTGGCGGGCTGGATTGCCAAAAAACTCTCCATTCTGGAGTGCCGATCAGTAGCGAAAAGCTGATCGGGGCTACTTGAATTCAGCCGAGCTCAAAAAGTGCCGATAAGTGGCTTATCGGCAGCCGGATGCCGATAATTTTTTATCTGCAACAAAAATTGCCGATAATTCCCACTTATCGGCGCTTACTGAATCGGGAGGGCAAATTTGCCGAAAAAATGGCGATAAACAGCTAATCGGCGCTTACTGCATGAGGCCCTTACTGTTTTCGGTACCGTGACAAGGTGCGAGATTCCCACAGAGGCTCACCCGCAGACGCGGATACGGTCAGCCAGCAGAATTATATGTGGGGTTTATGTAAAATTCAGTATGTGACCAGCAGATGGCACACTGAATATTGCTGTTATTGAATGGAATGGCACAAATATGCAATATACAAAGTAACGATGTCACTAAAAATGACTTGAAACCCTTAACGTCACAACACCAGCACAGAACCTGCAGCCCCCACTGCACAAACAGAACCTGCAGCCCCCACTGCACAAACAGAACCTACAGCCCCCACTGCACAAACAGAACCTGCAGCCCACACTGTACAAACAGAACCTGCAGCCCCCACTGCACACACAGAACCTGCAGTCCCCACTTCAAATAGAACCTGCAGCTCCCACTGCACAAACAGAACCTGCAGCCCCCACTGCACAAACAGAACCTGCAGCTCCCACTGCACAAACAGAACCTACAGCCCCCACTGCACACACAGAACCTGCAGCCCCCACTGCACAAACAGAACCTGCAGCCCCCACTGCATACACAGAACCTGCAGCCCCCACTGCACAAACAGAACCTGCAGCCCCCACTGCATACACAGAACCTGCAGCCCCACTGCACAAACAGAACCTGCAGCTCCCACTGCACAAACAGAACCTGCAGCCCCCACTGCACAAAGAGAACCTGCAGCCGCCACTGCACAAAGAGAACCTGCAGCCCCCACTGGACAAACAGAACCTGCAGCCCCCACTGCACAAACAGAACCTGCAGCCCCCACTGCACAAACAGAACCTGCAGCCCCCACTGGACAAACAGAACCTGCAGCCCCCACTGGACAAACAGAACCTGCAGCCCCCACTGCACAAACAGAACCTGCAGCCCCCACTGGACAAACAGAACCTGCAGCCCCCACTGGACAAACAGAACCTGCAGCCCCCACTGCACAAACAGAACCTGCAGCCCCCACTGCACAAACAGAACCTGCATCCCTAGCACATGCCACAATACCTGCCGCTCCCGCAGACTACCCAGCTCACACAGTACCTGCATTACCCACTGCACAGGAACCATCCACAGCCCTCGCAGTACCTGCACCCACAGCCCTTGCAGCGCCTGCGCCCACAGCGCTGCACCCACAGCGCCTGCACCCACAGCGCCTGCACCCACAGCTCTCCAGGACCTGCACCCACAGCCCTCGCAGTGCCTGCACCCACAGCCCTCCAGTACCTGCACCCATAGCCCTCCAGTACCTGCACCCACAGCCCTCCAGTACCTGCACCCACAGCCCTCGCAGTACCTGCACCCACAGCCCTCGCAGTACCTGCACCCACAGCCCTCCAGTACCTGCACCCACAGCCCTCCAGTACCTGCACCCACAGCCCTCGCAGTACCTGCACCCACAGCCCTCCAGTACCTGCACCCACAGCCCTCGCAGTACCTGCACCCACAGCCCTCCAGTACCTGCACCCACAGCCCTCGCAGCGCCTGCACCCACAGCCCTCGCAGTACATGCACCCAGAGCCCTCCTGGACCTGCACCCACAGCCCTCCAGTACCTGCACCCACAGCCCTCCAGGACCTGCACCCAGAACCCTCGAAGTACCTGCACAAACAACCCTCGCAGCGCCTGCACCTACAGCACCCGCACCCACAGCCCTCCAGTACGTGCACCCACAGCCCTCGCAGCGCCTGCACCTACAGCACCCGCAGCGCCTGCACCCGCAGCGCCTGCACCCACAGCGCCTGCACCCATAGCCCTCCAGTACCTGCACTCACAGCCCTCGCAGTACCTGCACCCGCAGCCCTCACAGTACCTGCACCCACAGACCTTGCAGTACCTGCACCCACAGCCCTCGCAGTACCTGCACCCGCAGCCCTCGCAGTACCTGCACCCACAGACCTTGCAGTACCTGCACCCGCAGCCCTCGCAGCACCTCCACCCACAGCCCTCGCAGTACCTGCACCCACAGCCCTCCAGTACGTGCACCCACAACCCTCGCAGCGCCTGCACCTACAGCACCCGCAGTGCCTGCACCCACAGCACCTGCACCCACAGCCCTCCAGTACCTGCACTCACAGCCCTCGCAGTACCTGCACCCACAGCCCTCCAGTACCTGCACCCACAGCCCTCGCAGTACCTGCACCCACAGCCCTCCAGTACCTGCACCCACAGCCCTCGCAGTACCTGCACCCACAGCCCTTGCAGCACCTGCACCCACAGCCCTCGCAGTACCTGCACCCACAGCCCTCGCAGCGCCTGCACCCACAGCCCTCGCAGTGCCTGCACCCACAGCCCTTGCAGTACCTGCACCCACAGCCCTTGCAGCGCCTGCACCCACAGCCCTTGCAGTACCTGCACCCACAGCCCTTGCAGCGCCTGCACCCACAGCCCTCCAGTACCTGCCCCCACAGCCCTCCAGTACCTGCACCCAGAGCCCTCGCAGCACCTGCACCTACAGCACCCGCAGCGCCTGTACCCACAGCGCCTGCACCCATAGCCCTCCAGTACTGTACCTGCACCCACAGCCCTCGCAGTACCTGCACCCACAGCCCTCCAGTACGTGCACCCACAGCCCTCGCAGCGCCTGCACCTACAGCACCCGCAGTGCCTGCACCCACAGCGCCTGCACCCACAGCCCTCCAGTACCTGCACCCACAGCCCTCGCAGTACCTGCACCCACAGCCCTCGCAGTACCTGCACCCACAGCCCTCGCAGCACCTGCACCCACAGCCCTTGCAGCACCTGCACCCACAGCCCTTGCAGCACCTGCACCCACAGCACCCGCAGTGCCTGTACCCACAGCCCTTGCAGCGCCTGCACCCGCAGCCTTTGCAGCACCTGCACCCACAGCACCCGCAGTGCCTGCACCCACAGCCCTTGCAGCACCTGCACCCGCAGCCCTTGCAGCACCTGCACCCACAGCACCCGCAGTACCTGCACCCACAGCCCTAGCAGCACCTGCACCACAGCCCTCGCAGCACCTGCACCCACAGCCCTCCAGTACCTGCACCCACAGCCCTTGCAGTACCTGCACCCACAGCCCTCGCAGTACCTTCACCCACAGCCCTCGCAGTACCTGCACCCAAAGCCCTTGCAGCACCTGCACCCACAGCCCTTGCAGTACCTGCATCCACAGCCCTTGCAGTACCTGCACCCACAGCCCTTGCAGCACCTGCACCCACAGCCCTCGCAATACCTGCACCCACAGCCCTTGCAGTACCTGCACCCACAGCCCTTGCAGTACCTGCAACCACAGCCCTTGCAGCACCTGCACCCACAGCCCTCCAGTACCTGCACCCACAGCCCTTGCAGTACCTGCACCCACAGCCCTCGCAGTACCTTCACCCACAGCCCTCGCAGTACCTGCACCCAAAGCCCTTGCAGCACCTGCACCCACAGCCCTTGCAGTACCTGCACCCGCAGCCCTTGCAGCACCTGCATACACAGCACCCGCAGTGCCTGCACCCACAGCCCTTGCAGCACCTGCACCCGCAGCCCTTGCAGCACCTGCACCCGCAGCCCTTGCAGCACCTGCACCCGCAGCCCTTGCAGCACCTGCACCCACAGCCCTTGCAGCACCTGCACCCACAGCACTCGCAGAACCTGCACCCACAGCCCTTGCAGTACCTGCACCCACAGCCCTTGCAGTACCTGCACCCACAGCCCTTGCAGCACCTGCACCCACAGCCCTCCAGTACCTGCACCCACAGCCCTTGCAGTACCTGCACCCACAGCCCTCGCAGTACCTTCACCCACAGCCCTCGCAGTACCTGCACCCAAAGCCCTTGCAGCACCTGCACCCACAGCCCTTGCAGTACCTGCACCCGCAGCCCTTGCAGCACCTGCATCCACAGCACCCGCAGTGCCTGCACCCACAGCCCTTGCAGCACCTGCACCCGCAGCCCTTGCAGCACCTGCATCCACAGCCCTTGCAGCACCTGCACCCGCAGCCCTTGCAGCACCTGCACCCGCAGCCCTTGCAGCACCTGCACCCACAGCACCCGCAGTACCTGCACCCACAGCCCTTGCAGCACCTGCACCCACAGCCCTCGCAGCACCTGCACCCACAGCCCTCCAGTACCTGCACCCACAGCCCTCGCAGTACCTGCACCCACAGCCCTTGCAGCACCTGCACCCACAGCCCTCCAGTACCTGCACCCACAGCCCTCCAGTACCTGCACCCACAGCCCTTGCAGCACCTGCACCCACAGCCCTCCAGTACCTGCACCCAGAGCCTTCGCAGTACCTGCACCCGCAGCCCTCGCAGTACCTTCACCCACAGCCCTTGCAGCATCTGCACCCACAGCCCTCGCAGTACCTGCACCCACAGCCCTCGCAGTACCTACACCCACAGCCCTCGCAGTACCTGCACCCACAGCCCTCGCAGTACCTGCACACACAGCCCTTGCAGCACCTGCACCCACAGCCCTCGCAGTACCTGCACCCACAGCCCCACAGCCCTCGCAGTACCTGCACCCACAGCCCTCGCAGTACCTGCACCCACAGCCCTCGCAGTACCTGCACCCACAGCCCTCGCAGTACCTGCACCCACAGCCCTCACAGTACCTGCACCCACAGCCCTCACAGTACCTGCACCCACAGCCCTTGCAGCGCCTGCACCCACAGCCCTCCAGTACCTGCACCCACAGCCCTCGCAGTACCTGCACCCACAGCCCTTGCAGCGCCTGCACCCACAGCCCTTGCAGTACCTGCACCCACAGCCCTCGCAGTACCTGCACCCACAGCCCTCGCAGTACCTGCACCCACAGCCCTCGCAGCACCTGCACCCACAGCCCTTGCAGTACCTGCACCCACAGCCCTCGCAGTACCTGCACCCGCAGCCCTCGCAGTACCTGCACCCACAGCCCTCGCAGCGCCTGCACCCACAGCCCTTGCAGTACCTGCACCCACAGCCCTTGCAGCACCTGCACCCACAGCCCTTGCAGTACCTGCACCCACAGCCCTTGCAGCACCTGCACCCGCAGCACACACGTGTATACAGAAATAGCAAATAAATAACTCTGAAAATACCATAAAGAAAAAACGTCACCATAAATCGAGAAACATAGTGTCAACACACCTGGTGTATTAGACTCAATATTTTGAGTCTAAACTTCCGTTCTCGTTTTGCTATTTCTGTATACACGTTATATGTCATTTGTTGTGATTATTTGAGTCTCTGACGATGTTCAATATGACAATGTTGTATTGGATTTAATATAAATCTTATTTGTTATCCTGATATTTATTTCACCTTTGATTTCTCATTCTCTTTGATTCATACTTTATAGTTTGGAGAGGGTGACAGGGCTGCTTGTAACATTTTGTTTAAGAAAGTAAAATGCATATTGTTTCTTGCAATCAGTGCACCAACTCTCTCTGTCTTTTCTGTTTCCTTTTTGCTGGGCCCTGCTATCTAGCAGAGAAAGTATACCCCCTATTAATCCACAGAGGGTTTTAGAGGCCCCAAGAATCAGTGAGATTGACCCAGTAGAGAATCAATATGTACACTCAGGCCTCAAAGAAAAATCTAGTTTTTATCCAAGTAACACCAAGGGACACAATTTGGAAGTGTTCCATCAGGCACTAGTAGAAGACTTTGAGAAACTCTCGAATAAAAAAATGAGATTTAAAGATAATTTAACCAAGGTGGATAAACAGGCACTAGAAAAACTAATGGCAGATGAGATAATCATTATAAAACAGGCAGATAAAGGGGGAGGTTGGTAATAATGGATACCACATATTATGTGCAAGAAGCTGAGCGAATTTTGAGTGATTCCACAACATATGATAAATTGGGTTCTGATCCTACAAATACATTTAAAGCAGAACTTTTAACTCTTTTAAGTAGATGGAAAGATCTGGGGATTCTACATGAGAAAGAATTTGAGTTTTTATGGAAGGACAAACCAACCATGGCTATTTTTCATTTTTTACCCAAACTCCATAAGGACCCAATTAACCCTCCCGGAAGGCCAATCATTTTGGGCATTGGCTCTCTGACAGCAAATCTTTCTGCGTATATTGATCATTATCTACAAAAATATGTCATAGAAACCAAGTCCTATCTTCGCGACACAGCACAAGTTTTAAATATTTTAAAAGACACTATTTGGCATAAGGGCTATCTTTTGGTCACGTATGATGTAACCACTCTCTACACATGCATTGATCATAGGGATGGATGCAATGCGATTAGGAATATTTTAGAAGGTGATCCAACGATCCACCAGGAACAAAGAGATTTTCTGTTGGATGGCATTAAATTCGTACTGGATCATAATGTCTTTTCATTCAATGGCACTTCCTACAATCAAAAGTGTCGTACGGCTATGGGGACTAGGTTCCCACCAAACTACGCCAATCTTTTTATGTCCAAATGGGAATTGGACAAGATTTGGTCGAACCATCCGTTTGGTGTGAGCCTAGTCCTCTGGAAGTGATTCATTAACGACGTCCTCTTCATTTGGAAGGGAACGGTACAACAGCTAGATTCATTTTTACTTTATCTTAATGACAATAATATTAATCTCCATTTTACATCGCAATATAGCAACACTAATATATATTTTTTACATTTAACTATATATGTTGTAAATAGTGTCCTGAAGAAAGTGGATGTGAATAATTATCTGCTCAACTCAAGCTGTCATAAGAAGGAATGGATTAGAAACATTCCTTTTGGAGTTTCAAAGAATATGGAGAAACTGTACAGAGGACAAAGTCTTCAATGACCAATCCAATATTTTAAAGTAGTGCTTTATCCAAAGGAACTATGACAAGTCAGTAGTAGATAGGGCTCTAGTGAAGGCAGGCATGTCAAAGAGAGAGGATATGTTAGTACCAAGAGCCAAGAAAAAGATGGAGCAGTATTTAATTCCTTTTGTCAACAAATGTAATAACAATTCCAGTGAGATTTCCCAGATTGTGAAAAAAACACTGGCATTTAGTGAAAAAGGATCTGGTGTTGCAGGGACATATTCCGGATCAGCCTAGAGTCATCTTTACCAAGGCGGGCAATTTGAAGAATAAATTGGCCCCAAGTGTTTTTAAAAAACAGCCTAAAGAGATTGCAGCTCATTGGTTGCCTAAACCTGTGGTTTTTTTTGGTTGTCATGCATGTAAAGCATGTAAACATGCCTCCAAGGATAAGTCCAACTTTAGCTCTCACACCACAGGGAAGGGCTTTACGAATAAAGGTTTTATCAATTGCCACAGCTGTTTTGTAGTGTACCTCATAGAATGCCCATGTGGACTCCAGTATGTCGGACGTACCTCAAGACCGTTGAAAGTCCGCATACTGGAGCACATGGGCAACATTCAGAAAAAACTAGCGACACACAGTCTGTCTCGCCCTTTTGCCACAGTCCACTCTGGGAATACAACTGGCCTAACATACAGGGAGATCAAATTTGTACCACAAAATTGGAGAGGAGGAGACAAGCTAAATAGCCTATGTAAACAAGAGACCTATTGGATTTACAAATTAAAAACACTTGTCTCATATGGTCTGAATGTAGATATAGATTTGGGTGCTTTAATTCAAGACTAACAAATCTGGGTGCATCCCATTGTTGCGCCTTGTCCATTTTTTAACGTCCACCCCCCCCTCCCCCCTGTTGCACTTCCCCCCCCCCTTTCTGTGGTTAGTATGCTGGATTATTAACCCCTTCCCTTTGTCTCATTTGTTTTAGGAGATCATCGTCCCCATCAGGGAATGTCATTATTCTCTGTACTCAGTCACATCATATTGACATTTATGAGCCTGTTTTAGTCTACCTTACACAATTAAAGTATTAGAGGCTGTATTGATATCCTGTATTAGAGTGATGCATTTCTATTTGGTCACATATGTTGGAAGTGACTAGTTCTTATTTTAGATTAGTTATTTTTATGTATTTTAGACTGTTTTAAGATTGTTACTGTAGTCTTCACATTTAGATGTATCATACTGCTGTTAGGATACACGTGTCCATGAGTTTTCTATGTACTGTATTACTAGATAGAATATGATGTTTAGCACAAGCTTAATGTTTCACTATCACTGAATGGGCAGTGAGGAAATGTTTAATTAGGTTTTAAGTATTTTTTAAGCTATGCACTTCATGCTCTAAATATAGGGCTAGCATCAAACACATTCTTGATATAAGTTAGTTAAAGTATAAGGTTCCATAAGAAGCAGCATCTGTATATATATATATATAGGGCTGACTGAAGGATAAATTGCCATCAATAGACATTTTGAGTAACCACAGCTGATGGACTTTAAGCTATTATGTAATGGAGGGTATTTAAACGTGTCCTGTGGTTCTGCGTTGTACAAGAGATCGGCGCGTGTCCTGGGGTTCTGCGTTGTACAAGAGATCGGCGCGTGTCCTGGGGTTCTGCGTTGTACAAGAGATCGGCGCGTGTCCTGGGGCTCTGCGTTGTACAAGAGATCGGCGCGTGTCCTGGGGTTCTGCGTTGTACAAGAGATTGGCGCGTGTCCTGGGGTTCTGCGTTGTACAACAGATCGGCGCGTGTCCTGGGGTTCTGCATTGTACAAGAGATTGGCGCGTGTCCTGGGGTTCTGCGTTGTACAAGAGATTGGCGCGTGTCCTGGGGTTCTGCGTTGTACAAGAGATCGGCGCGTGTCCTGGGGTTCTGCGTTGTACAAGAGATCGGCGCGTGTCCTGGGGTTCTGCGTTGTACAAGAGATCGGCGCGTGTCCTGGGGTTCTCCGTTGTACAAGAGATCGGCGCGTGTCCTGGGGTTCTGCGTTGTACAAGAGATTGGCGCGTGTCCTGGGGTTCTGCGTTGTACAAGAGATCGGCGCGTGTCCTGGGGTTCTGCGTTGTACAAGAGATCGGCGCGTGTCCTGGGGTTCTGCATTGTACAAGAGATAAACTTTACAGGAACTTTTATAAAACATATAGTGGTTTATTGGACATCCGTCAATAATACGTCACAGACACTGACACACGTCCCTGACTGAGACCTCATGGCAAATAATAATATGCAGGGTTTCCTCCCCTTTGTAGCTCACACTCCAACGCTGGGAAGGTACTTGGCTTGTCACCCACAGTAAGGGTTAGACTGGCGGTCTCTGGCATAGAGTCAGGGATGATCCATATCACATGGACCACTCTGGAACACATTTCAGGCTGTTGAATGAGGAACCCGCTACCATGTACCACATACTGTGTACCGCATACTTCTTCCATACCTATGTGATCAGGATTGTACCAGGGACCTCACAGTTGGGCCGATCCAAACACGCTCCCGAGTTACTAACACTGAGAACTCCTTTCTAAAAGCATGCTTCCGCTTCTTCTCTAGGGAGAGCAATCTCGCACCCTTAAAGTGGCACGCTTATTAACTGAAAACAACAAAGGCTGACAGGACACACATCTTAATACATTAATCCAGCGGTGCGCAAACTGGGGGGAGACTGCCTGCGGGGGTGCGCACGGTTTACAGAGGCCCCGCGCTCTTCACGAAGGCACTTAAATTAAGTGCTAGGGGAGCTGTAGGGCCTCTATAAACCTTTACTTACCTTGGCTTCACATGCGTCGCCATGGCAACGCGGCGTCAAATGATGCCGCCAGGTCATGTGACGTCACGTTGCTATGGCAACGTGATGTCATGATGCCAGAGCCGAGGTAAGTGGGGGTGAGGGGTGGGGAGCGGGGGTGAGGTGACCGCCGGCAGGGGGACACAGGGGGAAATGTTTGTGCCCCCCCTGCATTAATCTATACACACAAACCTATTTACAGGACTCACAGTGAGGCCCCATTCTGAACTCTGGGTGAACCTGTTTCTAGAACATCTGGTGGAGCTATATATATCTTTCTATCTCCCTATGGTGACATCACAAGACATACAAAGGAGTGGCAATCTCTTCTGTATAATCATCCTTCATCACATGATGGGAAGTAACCGGAGGGAGCCCACACAGTTAATCCCTTAACTGAAATAGTAGTCCCAAAGGGGAGGGGGAGGGGTGGTGGGTACACATTGTATCCACTATCTAAGAGTTCATTGTAGGACTGTGCCGTTTAATATTTAATGTATCTATTAAAAACTGGACCGGTTATTGCAATGATTCGTTTCAGAAACACTGTTCCTATGAAGTTCTGCTCTGATTCCCACCAGCTGCCAATCTAACAGTTCTTCTTGGTTCTTTGCTGCATTTTGTATGCCTACTGCTTACGTTTGTCTATACTGCTTTGCACAGTATGGCATGTTTATGAAACTTAAATAGTTTGAGTACGGTGAAGTCTGTTTGACATTTGACATTTACAGCTAACCAAACAAATATACAGTATTAGTCAAACCCAATAAACACCTACACTTTCGACAGGTTAATTGTGGATCCTTTTAACATTGTATCCCCTCTGTAAAAAGACGGATACTTATTAGAAATATAACAACCCGTTTTTAGGTGTCTTATCATTAGCAGCATAACTGTCCATCCCATGGTGCCCTGGGGTCTGTGCTGCTCACCACCTATGTCTTTTTTTGCACTTTTTTTCATCTTGCCACTACATAAATATTCATTTATGAAAAACTATTGATGCAAGTGTAACCGTGTTTCCCCCACCCCTGGGAAATTCCCTTGTTACAGGATGTGTAGTGCTGGGTACCTGCTGGTTCACAGGATGCTGAACTTTCCGCCAGTGGTATGGGGAAGACAGGACAGGCTTTTGGGGTAATGTTTAGTCCTTCTCTCGGTGGTTCAGCGCCTCCATCCCCTGCAGGCTCCAAGAGTGCCGGAGGCAATCCCCGCAGGAGAACACTCGGATACTCCCCCTGATTGCACTCAGAGGCAGGAGTATATTTATAAACTGGAACAACTTTATTCTCACACCATACAGTCAGCTTCCACTGCATACACTCGGCCCCCAGCATTCATATGGTTCCTAAACTCAAACTCTGGCTTGAGGCCTCCAGAGCCGGTCTATGCTCTTCCCTCGCCCCCTGATGGGATGAGGGGTATAGTCCTCACTCCCACTCCCCTAAGGGAGGGTGACATAGCCCTGCACACCTAGCCCATTTCTGTCTCAGGGGAGAGACAACTGCTACATTTAAGTACTCTGGGGGAGGGTCCAAGGTCTGAACCCAGGATTGGGCAGAACACAGGTCTTGACCCGCCCCCCTGTCACTCAAGGGAGCTGCCCACTGCTGGGGAAAACCCGGATTGGGCCTTACACTGCCTGCACTGATACCAGGATTTATATGCTAGGCAGGGCAGGGCTGAAGCCAAAACTAGACATGGCAAAACAAGTATCTACTACAGAGATTTTGTAGACATGTTTGATATGGTGAGGAAATGATGTCAGGCTTGTGGCTGTCAATGCGCATAAGGCCTTTTAGTAAAATGGAAGAACGGGCTCGCAGAGCAGGATTCATTTCATGAGTAATTCATCCACGTACAGTACCTTCAAGGAGGCTCTTATTGATCGCAACTGCATTAGATACAGAGGTAATTTCATCAAAATATAAAGCACATTAACTCAGACTAGTGATGTTACCACAAAGCAATGCACTTTCAATTGAGAGGCTGCAGTTTCGTAAAGTGCTTGGGATTGCAAAGGAGTGTACTGCTCCAGAAAGTTAAGGACCCGATCCAAAAACCTGCATCAACAAATATTTATAGGGTTTCCTGTAGGATATTCTTCTAGTCGGACAGAAGAGCAGACTAGATCTCATTATGATCAGACAATAGATATGACAAGATGACAAAACATGTGTATATATTTATATATATATGTGTGTGTGTGTGCGTGTGTGTGCGTGTATAAAGCAGCATAACAACCAGTGGTTTGTAAATTTCCATTGGACAGAATATATTTTCCAACGCCACAATTGCAACTTTTCACTCATTGCAGATGTATTTTATACTTCTGTTACTGAAATGCTAAACTGGGAAAGAAAAGCAAAAGTGCAAAACATTCAATGGCAAAATCAGCAGATGCCATCGACTTGACTGATCAATATACTGTACTAATTAATGATTCGCTTACTCAGAAGTTGCAATTCATTTACTAGCAGATTCTACTCATGACTGGTAGAAAATAACATTGGAATGGTGTTGTTCAGGGAGCGCAGAATCATATGTGAAATATAAAGAAAAATACAGTATATAGTGCAGGATTGTATGTAATCCAAAATGGTATAATGGTAAATGTCTTTTACATGTGGGCAATGCCACAACTCACGTGGCCCAGTGAGGTCAGAAGGCACTGAAAGGTATCTTGTGGGGATACATCTGCGTCCGCCTCAGTCTCCCCTGGATCTTATGGAGATGGTTGGCAATTGGTTGAATAGCCCCCTCGGGTGGTGATAGGAAGGAAATCCTCCCCAGACGTGTAGCAGTAAATTCCCTGCGAAGGTGGTAATTACACAAAGAGATACAGTATGCGTATAAAAATATGTTTATGTATTAAAACAAATAAAAGCAATTCTGCGCTTACATATTGGTTAGAAGCGGCGTCTTCCCGGTGACTGCGGCTGTGGGGAGTCCGCACTTCCAGACCTTGCAGGTTGCGGCGTCAGCTGATCGGGAATACACGTGACCGTCCTACGGTGGCTGCCGTGAGCTCTGACTAAAAGTGTCACGGTCTTCTACGCGTTTCGCAAATAGTTCCTTCCTCAGGTAGCCGTGATCACGGGGAATTACTGCTACATGTCTGGGGAGGATTTCCTTCCTATCACCACCCGAGGGGGCTATTCAATCGCTGACCATCTCCATAAGATCCAGGGGAGACTGAGGCAGACGAAGGAGTTAGGCCTCGTTCAGGGCGCAGGCTTCGGAGGGAGGGCGTGCTGCCGTGCGAGCTGCCGTGCGAGCTGCCGTGGGACACAAAGTATTCAAATTGAATACTGGTTGTCAGGGTAGCAGCTGCCCTGTCTCCGAAGCCAGGAGTTGACACTGGCTACAGTTTCAATAAACGAAAAAATCGTTTTTTGAAGCTGAAGCAGCGTCACTGGGACCTCGGCAGCCAATGAAATCATTCTTGAGAACTTGGATCCCTAAGCTGCCGTCTGTAGCCCCGCCCCCTTCCCGCCTCCTGAAAACGTCTGCTGGGGATGAACACACATCGCCCAGCAGACTGCCGCCCTCCCTCCAACTCCTGTCTCTGGCACCCTGAATGAGGCCTTACTGAGCCACTGATTCAGACACCTATGCTGAAGCAGGGATATCCTTAAAACCTAACCTGTTGGGGTTACTTGAGGACTGGCGTTGGGAAACACTAGACAATTTGTAACCCTAACAAAGCAAACACCTTATAAGGAGTTTATCAATACAACACATCGCCAGCGCAGCGGTAACAATAACACCTTATAGAGTTTATCAATACAACACATCGCCAGCGCAGCGGTAACAATAACACCTTATAGAGTTTATCAATACAACGCATCGCCAGCGCAGCGATAACAATAACACCTTATAAAGAGTTTATCAATACAATGCATCGCCAGCGCAGCGGTAACAATAACACCTTATAAAGAGTTTATCAATACAACGCATCGCCAGCGCAGCGGTAACAATAACACCTTATAAAGAGTTTATCAATACAATGCATCGCCAGCGCAGCGGTAACAATAACACCTTATAAAGAGTTTATCAATACAACGCATCGCCAGCGCAGCGGTAACAATAACACCTTATAAAGAGTTTATCAATACAATGCATCGCCAGCGCAGCGGTAACAATAACACCTTATAAAGAGTTTATCAATACAATGCATCGCCAGCGCAGCGGTTTCTGTAGGCTGCAGCAGCTTAGGAAGCAGGAACTGTGCCCCGCAGCAGGCACACTGGGGTCCCCAGGTCAATTCACAACCTGGGAAATCACATTTAGAACATGGGCCTTTGAGACACTTCTTCCCTTCCATTTGTGCCACGAACACCCCATGTGGAAGCTGATAGGGATCAAAGTCCTCACTACCAGGCATATTCAAGTCCCTTTGTAAGCACGGACACAAAATAACGGTTACGTTCATTCCTCTGGTTCGCCAGGCTCTATCCAACTGAGGGTGTATTTTACTGCAGCCGTCACCTCTCTCATGGTGAACAGACGGGGCTGACCGCTGTTCACCGTGCTCACTCACATTGTGGGGGCGGGGCTCGGGTTTTCCCGCCAGTCCTGGATAGATGTTTGCAACATTTTCCCGCGCGGGCGGGAAGTCAGCACATGGGCTCTCCCACCTTGAGGGCTTCCTCATAGCGAAACAAAAATCGAGCACAATTTAGAAAAAAAATTACGGGGCACCCCAGGTCTGATATCTCAGCAGCGCCTCCAAATGTAGCCCTTTTTCTGAACCCTCCCAAAGGAACTACTCAACCTAAACCTGCAGCAAACACACTGCACTCACACTGTACCTGCAGCTACACTGCACTGCACACACACACTGTGCCTACTTGTCAGCGCTCACAGCACTACCAGCCGTGACACTGACAAGACTGCACACTTACACCTAAGGGCAGGGTCCCTAACCTAGGGGCTGTCCCTCAGTACTTACCCCCTACCCTGATGGGGATTGGGGCCTGCCTGGGGCTTGGGATAACCTTACCTGGTGTAGGAGCCACTTGCTCCCTACACCCTTCCTCCCCCTTCCTGCTCCCAGCTCCAACTGCCAAACGTGGTCCCCGCAACATTGTAGCTTTCCTCCACAGGAGAAGCTGCAAAACCCTATTTACTGGCTGGCTGCATGTGATGTCGGTGAAAGGGCAATCCCCAGAGGCTGCTGGGAATTGTAGTCCACTCAGGACCTCTTTAGCATTGGGACCGCTTGCGCTACCCTTACTGCGCCTGCGCGACCAATGCGCACGCTCGCGTAACCTGTCATGGCGGCCCCCGCTAGCCGGGTACGCCGCAGAGACTCCAGGGACTCGGAGCGCTCCCTGCTCCGGCCCCCACCTTTGCGTTGTGCCGGCGGGTCCGTCGCTGCCTCCAGCGGCACCCGCGATCGCTCGGCACGCTACAGAGGGGGTCTCTGGAGTCAAAATAACACCGGGGCTACAACTGTATGTAACGGGTTTTCCCCCCCTCAATCGCACATTGGCCCGGGTAGTCTAACCAACCCCCATTACGTGTTCGTGTTTGGTGGTGCACCTGTAGGCAAAAGGACTCCTGAGTCTCCCGCTTGATGGTATAAGGGGATGTCATCAGGACAGGTAGCTGAGGTAGTGGGTGCGAATTCAACTTACATCATGTGCAGCGCCTCCACCTCATCAGGATCTGTGCTTCCGCAGGGAGATGGTCCTGGTGAGGAACTCCTTCTTGGTGGTGACTGCCACTGTTGAGTAATCTCACACTCACACAGTGGGGGTTTCATTAACAAGGTCATCTTTATTGTAGATTGGGATGTAGCAGACTGCCCCATGCAGCTGCCGGCTCTAGCCGCACATCTCTTCGTGCTGTCCCTTTGCCAGGTACGCCCTCCCGTATTGAAGTGGGGTTCCCTCTTCTCCTAGGGAGACCCTCTCTGTGCCAGGTCCCTGGACACAGAGTGGCTTAGACAGGCTTGATTGGTCAACCTGGACCGCTAGTTACTGCACTAGGGTCACAAAGTGTTCCGACAATCCCTTATGCAGGAAAATACAATTTACCAGCTTCTTCACATAACTGCTGGAACACTCAACTAACTGACAGTGTTGTGCCTTATATACCTCAGGAGGCAGGCGCATCCCTGATGTCACTATCCAGGGACTCAGAGCATACAGCCACTCCCCTCCATACATAGGGCACCTCACCAGGGTTTTGAGGGAAAACCTCCATAACTACTGCTGGCATACCCGTTCTTATCAGGACTTACTGCCAACAGAGAGGAAAGTAATATGCCATTATTATGCATGGCTATATGTATAAGCATTAACATACAGCACATGCATGACTATTACACCCCCCAAACACACACATACTATACACACTAATAGGTATATACTGTATAAGCAGTAACATACAGCACATGCATTAATATTGCACTCACCCACACACATACATATACTGTACTATACACACACTCATAGGTATATACTGTATAAGGATTAACATACAGCACATGCATGAATATTACACCCCCACACACACATACATATACTGTACTATACACACTAATAGGTATATACTGTATAATCATTAACATACAGCACATGCATGAATATTACACCCCCACACACACATACATATACTGTACTATACACAGTAATAGGTATATACTGTATAAGCATTAACATACAGCATATGCATGAATATTACACCCCCCCACACACATACATATACTGTACACACACTAATAGATATGTATGTATGTATGTCTTTATTTATATAGAGCCATTAGTGTACATAGCTCTTCACAGTAGTACTACACGTGACAATCATATAAATAACAAATAATACTAATAACAGATCATGGGAATAAGTGCTTCAGACATAAAAGTAACATTTCGGAAGAGGAGTCCCTGCTCCAGGGAGCTTACAGTCTAATTGGTGGGGAGAACGTACAGAGACAGTAGGCGGGCATTCAGGTAAGTGCATCTGCAGGGGGCCGAGTTTTATGTATCGTGTATAGTATTAGCTACGGTGTTACTCATATGCTTCTTTAAGCAAATGTGTCTTAATGTGGGTCTTAAAGTTAGATAGAGAGGGTGCTAGTCGGGTATTGAGGGGAAGGGCATTCCAGAGGTGTGGGGCAGTCAGTGAGAAAGGTTTAAGGCGGGAAAGGGCTTTAGATACAAAGGGGGTAGAGAGAAGACATCCTTGAGCAGAGCGCAAGAGTCGGGATGGTGCATAGTGATGTAAGTAGGAGCAGAAGAGTGTAAAGCTTTAAAAGTGAGGAGAAGAATGGAGTGTGAGATGCGGGATTTGATACGAAGCCAGGAGAGGGATTTCAGCAGCGGAGACGCCGAGACAGATTTTGGAAATAGAGTGATTCTGGCAGCAGCGTTTAGGATAGATTGTTGGGGAGACAGGTGAGAGGCAGGAAGGCCGGACAGCTTGAGGTTACTGTAATCGAGGCGGGAGAGAATGAGGGCCTGAATCAAAGTTTTAGCAGTCGAGCAACAGAGGAAAGGGCGTATCTTTGTAATATTGCGGAGGAAAAAGCAACAGGTTTTAGATATGTTTTGAATGTGAGGGGCAAATGTGAGAGGAGAATGTGAGAGAGGAGTCAAGTGTGACCCCTAGGCAGCGTGCTTGTGCTTCTGGGTGAATGATCGTAGTTCCAACACTAATGTGAAAGGAGGTAGTAGGACCAGGTTTGGAAGGAAGTATGTGGAGCTCTGTTTTTGAAATGTTAAGTTTTAGTCGTCGGAGGGATATCCAGGATGATATTCCAGAGAGACAGTCAGAAACTTTGGTCTGTATAGCAGGTGTAAGTTTGGGGGTTGAAAGGTAAATTTGTGTGTCATTAGCATAGAGGTGATATTTAAACCCAAAAGATGTGATTAGGTCACCTAGAGAGAGTGTGTAAAGAGAAAAGAGAAGAGGTCCCAGGACAGAGCCCTGGGGTACCCCCACAGAGAGATCAATAGAGGAGGAGGAGGAGGTGTTAGCAGAAGAGACACTGAAAGTACGATGGGAGAGGTAAGAGGAGATCCAGGATAGAGCTTTGTTCCGAATACCAAGAGTATGGAGAATGTGAAGGAGAAGAGGGTGGTCCACGGTGTCAAATGCTGCAGAGAGGTCGAGTAATATGAGTATGTTATACTGTATAAGCATTAACATACAGCACATGCATGAATATTACACCCCCATACACATACATATACTGTACTATACACAGTAATAGGTATATACTGTATAAGCATTAACATACAGCACATGCATGAATATTACACCCCCATACACATACATATTCTGTACTATACACACTAATAGGTATACACTGTATAAGCATTAACATTAACTCCTGCACTGTCCCAAGTCCGTCTCATGCCGGTGCGCATCGTCTCAGAGAGGCCCGACCACCGGTGGCCGGACACCCCCACAGCGGCCGGACACCCCCACCGGCGGCCGGCTGGACAGTGAGGGAGAGCCACGTGTGGGAGCTGAAAGAGCCACATGCAGCTTGGGAGCCGTAGGTCGCCTACCCCTGGTCTGTACAAATAGTGCCACCTTGTGTAGTGTTGCACCAATTGTATTGTTGGAGTCTTATTAAGCACAGATGAATGTGTCAGTATTTTTGTCACTTTTTCCATCCATGTTACATAATTAACAAATGTCAAAATGTCGATATAATACTTTGACCGTAGTATTTTTCAATGGGGCAAAAATGTATATACTTTGGGGGTGATGTATCAAGGCAAATTTGGATGAAAATGTATGTGACTTGCATCATTTTCATCTCATGTCTCTTTCCGTTAATGTATCAAGCTCTTTGCCTCAGTTTTGTGCTGTGTGCATCATCTTGCGATTTAAGGCGCGTTAATTGGAGGCGTTTAGAGAGGAGTTACACAATGCAAAACTATAATGAGATGTATCACAATCTGCATCTCCATGTGTCATGGTTTTCTCTTTGTCAGTGCTACACAACAGAACAGATCCCCAGCGCAAAAAGATACGATGTTACCAGTCCCAAAAGTCCATGAAATAGTCCAGAGCCAAATCAAGGAAAAACGGACCCTGGTATGTCTTATCGAAGGTGATTCTCCTGTAGTGTGAAGAACAGAAAGCAGATCTCTGCGCAGTAATCACTGCCAGCAGAAAAAACCTTCAGTACGGGTTTACATTGCCTGCTCACAGCTGCACGGTGGTCAGGTGTAGTGGGTGTAATCTGTGCTTTAACCTCCGGTCGTCTGACTGGATCCACGAATCCCATGTAGTTCACAGCACGAACCTCAATGGAGTCCCTGACGCCAGTCACCAGCGAGTGCTACCCCAAAATAATGAGAAAGATAGCGTGGTGCAGTGGGGACAACTTTAATAAAAACCGCAAGACCAATTTAACACTTACAATGTGCCAGATCTTGTCGCGTAATAACAGTGACACAGTAGCACAGTGACACAGTAGCACAGTAGCACAGTGACATAGTAGCACAGTGACACAGTAGCACAGTAGCACAGTGACATAGTAGCACAGTGACACAGTAGCACAGTAGCACAGTAGCACAGAAGGACAGTGACACAGTAGCACAGTAGCACAGTAGCACAGTGACACAGTAGCACAGTAGCACAGTGACACAGTAGCATAGTAGCACAGTGACACAGTAGCACAGTAGCACAGTGACACAGTAGCACAGTAGTACAGTGACACAGTGACACAGTAGCACAGTAGCACAGTAGCACAGTAGCACAGTGACACAGTAGCACAGTAGCACAGTGACACAGTAGCACAGTGACACAGTAGCACCGCAGCACAGTGACACAGTAGCACAGTGACACAGTAGCACAGTGACACAGTAGCACAGTGACACAGTAGCACAGTAGCACAGTGACACAGTAGCACAGTGACACAGTAGCACAGTGACACAGTAGCACAGTGACACAGTAGCACAGTGACACAGTAGCACAGTGACACAGTAGCATAGTAGCACAGTGACACAGTAGCATAGTAGCACAATGACACAGCTGCACAGTGACACAGTAGCACAGTAGCACAGTGACACAGTAGCACAGTAGCACCGTAGCACAGTGACACAGTAGCATAGTAGCACAGTGACACAGTAGCACAGTGACACAGTAGCACAGTGACACAGTAGCACAGTGAAACAGTAGCACAGTAGCACAGTGACACAGTAGCATAGTAGCATAGTAGCACAGTGACACAGTAGCATAGTAGCACAATGACACAGTAGCACAGTGACACAGTAGCACAGTAGCACAGTAGCACAGTGACACAGTAGCACAGTGACACAGTAGCACAGTGACACAGTAGCACAGTAGCACAGTGACACAGTAGCACAGTAGCACCGTAGCACAGTGACACAGTAGCATAGTAGCACAGTGACACAGTAGCACAGTGACACAGTAGCACAGTGACACAGTAGCACAGTGAAACAGTAGCACAGTAGCACAGTAGCACAGTGACACAGTAGCACAGTGACACAGTAGCACAGTAGCACAGTGACACAGTAGCACAGTAGCACAGTGACACAGTAGCATAGTAGCACAGTGACACAGTAGCACAGTAGCACAGTGACACAGTAGCACAGTAGTACAGTGACACAGTAGCACAGTAGCACAGTAGCACAGTAGCACAGTGACACAGTAGCACAGTAGCACAGTGACACAGTAGCACAGTGACACAGTAGCACCGCAGCACAGTGACACAGTAGCACAGTGACACAGTAGCACAGTAGCACAGTGACACAGTAGCACAGTAGCACAGTGACACAGTAGCATAGTAGCACAGTGACACAGTAGCATAGTAGCACAGTGACACAGTAGCACAGTAGCACAGTGACACAGTAGCACAGTAGCACAGTAGCACAGTAGCACAGTGACACAGTAGCACAGTAGCACAGTGACACAGTAGCACAGTGACACAGTAGCACCGCAGCACAGTGACACAGTAGCACAGTGACACAGTAGCACAGTGACACAGTAGCACAGTTACACAGTAGCACAGTAGCACAGTGACACAGTAGCACAGTGACACAGTAGCACAGTGACACAGTAGCACAGTGACACAGTAGCACAGTGACACAGTAGCACAGTGACACAGTAGCATAGTAGCACAGTGACACAGTAGCATAGTAGCACAATGACACAGCTGCACAGTGACACAGTAGCACAGTAGCACAGTGACACAGTAGCACAGTAGCACCGTAGCACAGTGACACAGTAGCATAGTAGCACAGTGACACAGTAGCACAGTGACACAGTAGCACAGTGACACAGTAGCACAGTGAAACAGTAGCACAGTAGCACAGTGACACAGTAGCATAGTAGCATAGTAGCACAGTGACACAGTAGCATAGTAGCACAATGACACAGTAGCACAGTGACACAGTAGCACAGTAGCACAGTAGCACAGTGACACAGTAGCACAGTGACACAGTAGCACAGTGACACAGTAGCACAGTAGCACAGTGACACAGTAGCACAGTAGCACCGTAGCACAGTGACACAGTAGCATAGTAGCACAGTGACACAGTAGCACAGTGACACAGTAGCACAGTGACACAGTAGCACAGTGAAACAGTAGCACAGTAGCACAGTGACACAGTAGCATAGTAGCATAGTAGCACAGTGACACAGTAGCATAGTAGCACAATGACACAGTAGCACAGTGACACAGTAGCACAGTAGCACAGTAGCACAGTGACACAGTAGCACAGTGACACAGTAGCACAGTGACACAGTAGCACAGTAGCACAGTGACACAGTAGCACAGTGACACAGTGGCCCAGTAGCACAGTGACACAGTAGCACAGTGACACAGTAGCACAGTGACACAGTAGCACAGTGACACAGTAGCACAGTAGCACAGTGACACAGTAGCACAGTGACACAGTAGCACAGTGACACAGTAGCACAGTGACACAGTAGCACAGTAGCACAGTGACACAGTAGCACAGTGACACAGTAGCACAGTAGCACAGTGACACAGTAGCACAGTAGCACAGTAGCACAGTGAAACAGTAGCACAGTAGCACAGTGACACAGTAACACAGTAGCACAGTAGCACAGTGACACAGTAGCACAGTAGCACAGTGACACAGTAGCACAGTAGCACAGTGACACAGTAGCACAGTAGCACAGTGAAACAGTAGCACAGTAGCACAGTGACACAGTAGCACAGTAGCACAGTGACACAGTAGCACAGTGACACAGTAGCACAGTAGCATAGTAGCACAGTGACACAGTAGCATAGTAGCACAGTGACACAGTAGCATAGTAGCACAGTGACACAGTAGCATAGTAGCACAGTGACACAGTAGCACAGTAGCACAGTGACACAGTAGCACAGTAGCACAGTGACACAGTAGCACAGTAGCACAGTGACAGTAGCACAGTGACACAGTAGCATAGTAGCACAGTGACACAGTAGCATAGTAGCACAGTAGCACAGTGACACAGTAGCACAGTGACACAGTAGCACAGTGAAACAGTAGCACAGTGACACAGTAGCACAGTGACACAGTAGCACAGTGACACAGTAGCACAGTGACACAGTAGCACCGTAGCACAGTGACACAGTAGCATAGTAGCACAGTGACACAGTAGCATAGTAGCACAGTGACACAGTAGCATAGTAGCACAGTGACACAGTAGCACAGTGACACAGTAGCACAGTAGCACAGTGACACAGTAGCACAGTGAAACAGTAGCACAGTGACACAGTAGCACAGTGACACAGTAGCACAGTAGCACAGTGACACAGTAGCACAGTGACACAGTAGCACAGTGACACAGTAGCACAGTGACACAGTAGCACAGTGACACAGTAGCACAGTGACACAGTAGCACAGTAGCACAGTGACACAGTAGCACAGTGACACAGTGGCACAGTAGCACAGTGACACAGTAGCACAGTGACACAGTAGCACAGTGACACAGTAGCACAGTGACACAGTAGCACAGTGACACAGTGGCCCAGTGACACAGTAGCACAGTAGCACAGTGACACAGTAGCACAGTGACACAGTAGCACAGTGACACAGTAGCACAGTGACACAGTAGCACAGCAGCACAGTGACACAGTAGCACAGTGACACAGTAGCACAGTGACACAGTAGCACAGTGACACAGTAGCACAGTGACACAGTAGCACAGTGGCACAGTGACACAGTAGCACAGTGGCACAGTGATACAGTAGCACAGTAGCACAGTGACACAGTAGCACAGTGACACAGTAGCATAGTAGCACAGTGACACAGTAGCACAGTGACACAGTAGCACAGTAGCACAGTGACACAGTAGCACAGTAGCACAGTGACACAGTAGCACAGTGACACAGTAACACAGTAACACAGTAGCACAGTAGCACAGTGACACAGTAGCACAGTAGCACAGTGACACAGTAGCACAGTAGCACAGTGACACAGTAGCACAGTAGCACAGTGAAACAGTAGCATAGTAGCACAGTAGCACAGTGACACAGTAGCACAGTAGCACAGTAGCACAGTGACACAGTAGCACAGTAGCACAGTGACACAGTAGCACAGTGACACAGTAGCACAGTAGCACAGTGACACAGTAGCACAGTAGCACAGTGACACAGTAGCATAGTAGCACAGTGACACAGTAGCATAGTAGCACAGTGACACAGTAGCATAGTAGCACAGTGACACAGTAGCATAGTAGCACAGTGACACAGTAGCATAGTAGCACAGTGACACAGTAGCATAGTAGCACAGTGACACAGTAGCATAGTAGCACAGTGACACAGTAGCATAGTAGCACAGTGACACAGTGACACAGTAGCACAGTGACACAGTAGCATAGTAGCACAGTGACACAGTAGCACAGTAGCACAGTAGCACAGTAGCACAGTGACACAGTAGCACAGTAGCACAGTAGCACAGTGACACAGTAGCACAGTGACACAGTAGCATAGTAGCACAGTGACACAGTAGCACAGTAGCACAGTGACACAGTAGCACAGTGACACAGTAGCACAGTGACACAGTAGCACAGTGACACAGTAGCACAGTGACACAGTAGCACAGTAGCACAGTGACACAGTAGCATAGTAGCACAGTGACACAGTAGCATAGTAGCACAGTGACACAGTAGCATAGTAGCACAGTGACACAGTAGCATAGTAGCACAGTGACACAGTAGCATAGTAGCACAGTGACACAGTAGTATAGCACAGTACTGTACACATTACAATTCATTCATTTAATTGCATTTAATTGCACACAATCCATGAAATTCAAACAAAGC
Source organism: Ascaphus truei (assembly GCF_040206685.1). Classification (NCBI taxonomy): domain Eukaryota; kingdom Metazoa; phylum Chordata; class Amphibia; order Anura; family Ascaphidae; genus Ascaphus; species Ascaphus truei. The sequence continues at coordinate 308,196,678 of NC_134487.1, read as the reverse complement.
AACCGCGATAAACACGAGTGCCCGGGCTGATTGGCGGCGTTAATGCCGCGTGGAGTACCGCAACGCACACAAAAATGGTGCCGTGATTTGTTCAAATAACGGCCGCTGCATCTGTACTAACTGTGAATTCCTCGTGTGTGTGTATGTCTGTGTGTGCGTCAGTCTGTGTGCGCGTCAGTCTGTGTGCGCATCAGTCTGTCTGCGTGTCAGTCTGTGTGTGCGCGTCATTGTGTGTGTGCGTGTCAATCTGTGTGCGTGTGTGTCAACGTGTGCACAGAGCTGACGGCTACTGCTCATGCGCTGACTGTGACTAGAGCTTCTGCGCATGTGTTGAGGGGGACGGCTCTGCCTGTGAATGACCGGCTCTGTGCATGCGCCGGCGCCACCACTCTCCTCCTCCTGAGCGCATTCGCCAGCCTCAGCGCTTGTGCTCATTGCTGCGGACGACCAAACTGTTGGTGAGGTAAGTGTTGTGAGGGCAGCTTCTGCGCATGCGCGGCCCGACGGCCTCATCTGCCAGCACTGACGTCACTTCAATAACCCACTTCCGTCTCCTAGAAAGGAGAATAGGTTCCGGCAAAGAAGTTTCACTTGAAAAATCAAGAGAGATCTCTAACAAAGAAAGCACACTCAAGGGGCACACTCAGGGGCACACTCAGGGGGCACACTCAGGGGGCACACTCAGGGGGCACACTCAGGGGGCTAAAGCTTCACTTTGCATATTGTGAAAAAGCCAAGAGGAGCTGAGGTGTTAGTGACCAATAAAAACCAGGGGCACAAGAGCAGAGTTTTAATGGTGTAAATAATCCCCAGTATAGAGCGTGATAATAAATTCAGAGGGAACATGTCCATGGAAATATATCAGGATAAGCACAGAATGGCTGTGGGAGCGCGGATAGAAAGAGCGATAAGGACTAGAAATGAAACCTTCAGGGGGGGTACCCCGGTATGTTTAGTGCTAATCACATATATAATATATTCCCATCAAATGGATAAAAGCCGAAGTAGCAGCTAGATAAGAATAAATCCCTTACTGATGTCTGATTGTGCTAGCCCTCGTCCATCGCCACACCTGTCCCTCAGACCCCGTCTAGCTCTCTGCGTAGCACTTCCTGGGTGACATCACAGCGTCATTATGCCCTTTTACCCAGCGCAGTGTTTTGGTGAACCCGTTTTTCACCAGGGAGACTGATAAAGAACCCCTTTAGTGTATTATATTGTCCAATAGATTCTTCCACCAGCGCTGATACTAATTCTAAGATTTGGGGATCTGAGATAATTAATAATATAGTTAACAGTGCTCTTGCTCTATACAGGGAAGTGAAAATGGCTGCCAAATCTTGTGTGTCCTGCAGGCTGCAGTGGCTTGCGTTTAAATGCCCAGGGATAACACTGCTAAGTACGTTGGTAAGTACCTCAGGCAGGGCCGCCAACAGAAATCATGGGCCCAGATGAAAGGAGCAGGCCCACCCCAAACCCAAAGCGCCCCTACCGCATCAAAAAAAATTAGCGCGCAACTTTTACTTAACTGCTTTCCCTGCGCATGCGCACTGAGACCTCAGCGCTGCGCATGCGCACGGGGATTGCTGGCAATTTTTTTTCCCTGGCCTTTATTTTGTTTTGTTTTTTAATAAAACGGGCACGGCGGCTCAGGGGGCCCGGGACACCAATCCTGGCAGACCCCCCCTTTTGTCAGGCCTGACCTCGGGAACCAGAAAGAGCTACAAATAGCGGTGTTCAGCGGCGGAGGAGCCCTTCTATGATATAAATAAAATACATATTTGCCAACGAGACAGACTGCGGCTGCCTTAAAATACTGACACATATTGTATACTTTTCCATCACTGATTTTCTATTTGACATTACATTGTCACCGGGCTCTGAACAGTAATATCTGGATGTCACGGTAGAACAAAAATACCAAAATACCCGTATGCTTTGATTGAGCAAAGCGAAGAGATAAAATAAATCGTGATTTATTTACAGAATGAACACACACAAATTAGTTTAAAAAAAACCCACTTGAAATACACTTACTGGGATGGGGTATAACGAAATCTTCTGTTCCCGGAACGAAATCTTTAGAAATAGTGTCTCTAGGCACAATTTCCCAGGAGTGGGAGTTGTGCGCAAACAGAGCCGAAAACAGCCTTTGCATAGTGGCGCTACTCGCAACCACTGTTTCTCCTCCGCAGCTGCTTACTTTGTTCTACCGCCGTAGAATTGGTTCTGAATTCCTTAGTTCTTGACTTGGGTTACGATGTTGCAAAGTTTAAAATCCAGGTTAGATGAATCTGCCTCCCGATCGGCTGCAGTAACAATCCCTATCTGTACCCTCTGCAGCCAATCTCGTTTGTGGGAATAATATTCCCACCTATCCCGGAGTTGCCCATACTTGGCAAAACCAGGCAGAGGGCTTCTTAGTTTGCTACGGGCATGCGCGAACCTCGCACCTTTGCCGCTTAGTATACCCGACCAAGCCCCCTTACCTGGCGGCATTTTGTCTGAGCTGGCCGCACATCTGGGCCATTTGCCCGAACATTTACTAAAATGGGGATACTTGCATTTCCCCTCCCACTTCACACTTTGGTCGGCTAAATCTTTTAAACTACAGACTTTTTCAGACCCAGGGGAACCAAGCCAACGGGGGGGGGGGGGGGTCTTAGAAGTCTGCGTTACATATTGCGTTATAAACCTTTTCATGATTTTACCCAATCAGCGCCCACAGCAAATCTCAGTGCGTTAGGACCTTCCTAGCAGAAGTTAGCTAACAGCCGAGCGCTGTGCTGTGGGCTCATGGGTTTGAAAACCATTTTTCCTTTGCGCAGTTACAGGGAAAAACTGCTACAGTAACACATTTCATGGTAAGAAATACATTATTCTCGCCACCTTATACCTGGTGGGAGACACACAGAGATTTCTATTACAATCACAGTGTTACTGCCATTACTGGGTCGCAGAGCTGACAATCTACATTTCCCCAATAAGGCTCAGGAGCACCCAGCCGGGCATAATACCTTTTTTTACTGGCCTGGGTACCCCGTCACCGTCACACTCGACTAGTGGAAGTAATCAAATTTCCTACCCTCCAGTACAGGGGTCTTCAACTCCAGTCCGCAGACCCCCAGCAGGTTAGGGCTTTACGATTCTCCTGCTTCAGCACAGGTGGCTCAGTTGAAGACTGCACCACCTGTGGTGAAGCTGAAATATCCTTAAAACATGACCTGTTACGGGGTCCTGAGGACAGTTGGGGGGTCCCGAGGACTGGAGTTGAGCCCCCTGCTCTAGCACCTGTGAAGTTAGTTATTAATTGTGATTATGGAAGAACAATGAGCCTGTAGGATTAAGGCCTGGGGCTGTTGCGGTGACCAGGGCTCACTATACCACACTCTTGTCTTTGAAATGCTGATCCCTGCATTGTAAAGTAGGGAACGTTAACTTCGGAAATACATTTACTTATTCAGCAATGCAGGAGCAAACTGTAATGATAAATGATCCCACCCATACAATTCAAAACGGCCATTTACGCAGTCCTAAAGAAAATGTTCTGCTTTCCCTGTGTCTGTAACCTGTATGTTTGTGATGTAGCCCTGTAAGGACGTGGCACATGTTCTGCTTTCCCTGTGTCTGTAACCTGTATGTTTGTGATGTAGCACTGTAAGGACGTGGCACATGTTCTGCTTTCCCTGTGTCTGTAACCTGTATGTTTGTGATGTGGCCCTGTAAGGATGTGGCACATGTTCTGCTTTCCCTGTGTCTGTAACCTGTATGTTTGTGATGTAGCCCTGTAAGGAGGCGGCACATGTTCTGCTTTCCCTGTGTCTGTAACCTGTATGTTTGTGATGTAGCCCTGTAAGGACGTGGCACATGTTCTGCTTTCCCTGTGTCTGTAACCTGTATGTTTGTGATGTAGCACTGTAAGGACGTGGCACATGTTCTGCTTTCCCTGTGTCTGTAACCTGTATGTTTGTGATGTAGCACTGTAAGGACGTGGCACATGTTCTGCTTTCCCTGTGTCTGTAACCTGTATGTTTGTGATGTAGCACTGTAAGGACGTGGCACATGTTCTGCTTTCCCTGTGTCTGTAACCTGTATGTTTGTGATGTAGCCCTGTAAGGACGTGGCACATGTTCTGCTTTCCCTGTGTCTGTAACCTGTATGTTTGTGATGTAGCCCTGTAAGGACGCGGCACATGTTCTGCTTTCCCTGTGTCTGTAACCTGTATGTTTGTGATGTAGCCCTGTAAGGACGTGGCACATGTTCTGCTTTCCCTGTGTCTGTAACCTTTATGTTTGTGATGTAGCCCTGTAAGGACGTGGCACATGTTCTGCTTTCCCTGTGTCTGTAACCTGTATGTTTGTGATGTAGCACTGTAAGGACATGGCACATGTTCTGCTTTCCCTGTGTCTGTAACCTGTATGTTTGTGATGTAGCCCTGTAAGGACGTGGCACATGTTCTGCTTTCCCTGTGTCTGTAACCTGTATGTTTGTGATGTAGCCCTGTAAGGACGTGGCACATGTTCTGCTTTCCCTGTGTCTGTAACCTGTATGTTTGTGATGTAGCCCTGTAAGGACGTGGCACATGTTCTGCTTTCCCTGTGTCTGTAACCTGTATGTTTGTGATGTAGCCCTGTAAGGACGCGGCACATGTTCTGCTTTCCCTGTGTCTGTAACCTGTATGTTTGTGATGTGGCCCTGTAAGGACGTGGCACATGTTCTGCTTTCCCTGTGTCTGTAACCTGTATGTTTGTGATGTGGCCCTGTAAGGACGTGGCACATGTTCTGCTTTCCCTGTGTCTGTAACCTGTATGTTTGTGATGTAGCCCTGTAAGGACGTGGCACATGTTCTGCTTTCCCTGTGTCTGTAACCTGTATGTTTGTGATGTGGCCCTGTAAGGACGTGGCACATGTTCTGCTTTCCCTGTGTCTGTAACCTGTATGTTTGTGATGTAGCACTGTAAGGACGTGGCACATGTTCTGCTTTCCCTGTGTCTGTAACCTGTATGTTTGTGATGTAGCCCTGTAAGGACGTGGCACATGTTCTGCTTTCCCTGTGTCTGTAACCTGTATGTTTGTGATGTAGCCCTGTAAGGACGTGGCACATGTTCTGCTTTCCCTGTGTCTGTAACCTGTATGTTTGTGATGTAGCCCTGTAAGGACGCGGCACATGTTCTGCTTTCCCTGTGTCTGTAACCTGTATGTTTGTGATGTAGCCCTGTAAGGACGCGGCACATGTTCTGCTTTCCCTGTGTCTGTAACCTGTATGTTTGTGATGTAGCACTGTAAGGATGCGGCACATGTTCTGCTTTCCCTGTGTCTGTAACCTGTATGTTTGTGATGTAGCACTGTAAGGATGTGGCACATGTTCTGCTTTCCCTGTGTCTGTAACCTGTATGTTTGTGATGTAGCCCTGTAAGGACGGGGCACATGTTCTGCTTTCCCTGTGTCTGTAACCTGTATGTTTGTGATGTAGCCCTGTAAGGACGCGGCACATGTTCTGCTTTCCCTGTGTCTGTAACCTGTATGTTTGTGATGTAGCCCTGTAAGGACGCGGCACATGTTCTGCTTTCCCTGTGTCTGTAACCTGTATGTTTGTGATGTAGCCCTGTAAGGACGTGGCACATGTTCTGCTTTCCCTGTGTCTGTAACCTTTATGTTTGTGATGTAGCCCTGTAAGGACGTGGCACATGTTCTGCTTTCCCTGTGTCTGTAACCTGTATGTTTGTGATGTAGCACTGTAAGGACATGGCACATGTTCTGCTTTCCCTGTGTCTGTAACCTGTATGTTTGTGATGTAGCCCTGTAAGGACGTGGCACATGTTCTGCTTTCCCTGTGTCTGTAACCTGTATGTTTGTGATGTAGCCCTGTAAGGACGCGGCACATGTTCTGCTTTCCCTGTGTCTGTAACCTGTATGTTTGTGATGTAGCCCTGTAAGGACGTGGCACATGTTCTGCTTTCCCTGTGTCTGTAACCTGTATGTTTGTGATGTGGCCCTGTAAGGACGTGGCACATGTTCTGCTTTCCCTGTGTCTGTAACCTGTATGTTTGTGATGTAGCCCTGTAAGGACGTGGCACATGTTCTGCTTTCCCTGTGTCTGTAACCTGTATGTTTGTGATGTGGCACTGTAAGGACGCGGCACATGTTCTGCTTTCCCTGTGTCTGTAACCTGTATGTTTGTGATGTAGCCCTGTAAGGACGTGGCACATGTTCTGCTTTCCCTGTGTCTGTAACCTGTATGTTTGTGATGTAGCCCTGTAAGGACGCGGCACATGTTCTGCTTTCCCTGTGTCTGTAACCTGTATGTTTGTGATGTGGCCCTGTAAGGACGAGGCACATGTTCTGCTTTCCCTGTGTCTGTAACCTGTATGTTTGTGATGTGGCACTGTAAGGACGTGGCACATGTTCTGCTTTCCCTGTGTCTGTAACCTGTATGTTTGTGATGTAGCCCTGTAAGGACGTGGCACATGTTCTGCTTTCCCTGTGTCTGTAACCTGTATGTTTGTGATGTAGCACTGTAAGGACGTGGCACATGTTCTGCTTTCCCTGTGTCTGTAACCTGTATGTTTGTGATGTAGCCCTGTAAGGACGTGGCACATGTTCTGCTTTCCCTGTGTCTGTAACCTGTATGTTTGTGATGTGGCACTGTAAGGACGTGGCACATGTTCTGCTTTCCCTGTGTCTGTAACCTGTATGTTTGTGATATAGCACTGTAAGGACGTGGCACATGTTCTGCTTTCCCTGTGTCTGTAACCTGTATGTTTGTGATGTAGCCCTGTAAGGACGCGGCACATGTTCTGCTTTCCCTGTGTCTGTAACCTGTATGTTTGTGATGTAGCCCTGTAAGGACGCGGCACATGTTCTGCTTTCCCTGTGTCTGTAACCTGTATGTTTGTGATGTAGCCCTGTAAGGACGCGGCACATGTTCTGCTTTCCCTGTGTCTGTAACCTGTATGTTTGTGATGTAGCCCTGTAAGGACGCGGCACATGTTCTGCTTTCCCTGTGTCTGTAACCTGTATGTTTGTGATGTAGCCCTGTAAGGACGTGGCACATGTTCTGCTTTCCCTGTGTCTGTAACCTGTATGTTTGTGATGTAGCCCTGTAAGTACGTGGCACATGTTCTGCTTTCCCTGTGTCTGTAACCTGTATGTTTGTGATGTAGCACTGTAAGGACGCGGCACATGTTCTGCTTTCCCTGTGTCTGTAACCTGTATGTTTGTGATGTAGCCCTGTAAGGACGTGGCACATGTTCTGCTTTCCCTGTGTCTGTAACCTGTATGTTTGTGATGTGGCCCTGTAAGGACGTGGCACATGTTCTGCTTTCCCTGTGTCTGTAACCTGTATGTTTGTGATGTAGCACTGTAAGGACGTGGCACATGTTCTGCTTTCCCTGTGTCTGTAACCTGTATGTTTGTGATGTAGCCCTGTAAGGACGTGGCACATGTTCTGCTTTCCCTGTGTCTGTAACCTGTATGTTTGTGATGTAGCCCTGTAAGGACGTGGCACATGTTCTGCTTTCCCTGTGTCTGTAACCTGTATGTTTGTGATGTAGCCCTGTAAGGACGTGGCACATGTTCTGCTTTCCCTGTGTCTGTAACCTGTATGTTTGTGATGTAGCCCTGTAAGGACGCGGCACATGTTCTGCTTTCCCTGTGTCTGTAACCTGTATGTTTGTGATGTAGCACTGTAAGGATGTGGCACATGTTCTGCTTTCCCTGTGTCTGTAACCTGTATGTTTGTGATGTAGCCCTGTAAGGACGTGGCACATGTTCTGCTTTCCCTGTGTCTGTAACCTGTATGTTTGTGATGTAGCCCTGTAAGGACGCGGCACATGTTCTGCTTTCCCTGTGTCTGTAACCTGTATGTTTGTGATGTAGCCCTGTAAGGACGTGGCACATGTTCTGCTTTCCCTGTGTCTGTAACCTGTATGTTTGTGATGTAGCCCTGTAAGGACGTGGCACATGTTCTGCTTTCCCTGTGTCTGTAACCTGTATGTTTGTGATGTAGCCATGTAAGGACGTGGCACATGTTCTGCTTTCCCTGTGTCTGTAACCTGTATGTTTGTGATGTAGCACTGTAAGGAGGCGGCACATGTTCTGCTTTCCCTGTGTCTGTAACCTGTATGTTTGTGATGTAGCACTGTAAGGACGCGGCACATGTTCTGATTTCCCTGTGTCTGTAACCTGTATGTTTGTGATGTAGCACTGTAAGGACGTGGCACAAGTTCTGCTTTCCCTGTGTCTGTAACCTGTATGTTTGTGATGTAGCCCTGTAAGGACGTGGCACATGTTCTGCTTTCCCTGTGTCTGTAACCTGTATGTTTGTGATGTAGCCCTGTAAGGACGTGGCACATGTTCTGCTTTCCCTGTGTCTGTAACCTGTATGTTTGTGATGTAGCCCTGTAAGGAGGCGGCACATGTTCTGCTTTCCCTGTGTCTGTAACCTGTATGTTTGTGATGTAGCCCTGTAAGGACGTGGCACATGTTCTGCTTTCCCTGTGTCTGTAACCTGTATGTTTGTGATGTAGCCCTGTAAGGAGGCGGCACATGTTCTGCTTTCCCTGTGTCTGTAACCTGTATGTTTGTGATGTAGCCCTGTAAGGACGCGGCACATGTTCTGCTTTCCCTGTGTCTGTAACCTGTATGTTTGTGATGTAGCCCTGTAAGGACGTGGCACATGTTCTGCTTTCCCTGTGTCTGTAACCTGTATGTTTGTGATGTAGCACTGTAAGGAGGCGGCACATGTTCTGCTTTCCCTGTGTCTGTAACCTGTATGTTTGTGATGTAGCCCTGTAAGGACGCGGCACATGTTCTGCTTTCCCTGTGTCTGTAACCTGTATGTTTGTGATGTAGCCCTGTAAGGAGGCGGCACATGTTCTGCTTTCCCTGTGTCTGTAACCTGTATGTTTGTGATGTAGCTCTGTAAGGACGTGGCACATGTTCTGCTTTCCCTGTGTCTGTAACCTGTATGTTTGTGATGTAGCCCTGTAAGGACGTGGCACATGTTCTGCTTTCCCTGTGTCTGTAACCTGTATGTTTGTGATGTAGCCCTGTAAGGACGCGGCACATGTTCTGCTTTCCCTGTGTCTGTAACCTGTATGTTTGTGATGTAGCCCTGTAAGGACGCGGCACATGTTCTGCTTTCCCTGTGTCTGTAACCTGTATGTTTGTGATGTAGCCCTGTAAGGAGGCGGCACATGTTCTGCTTTCCCTGTGTCTGTAACCTGTATGTTTGTGATGTAGCCCTGTAAGGAGGCGGCACATGTTCTGCTTTCCCTGTGTCTGTAACCTGTATGTTTGTGATGTAGCACTGTAAGGACGTGGCACATGTTCTGCTTTCCCTGTGTCTGTAACCTGTATGTTTGTGATGTAGCCCTGTAAGGACGTGGCACATGTTCTGCTTTCCCTGTGTCTGTAACCTGTATGTTTGTGATGTAGCCCTGTAAGGACGTGGCACATGTTCTGCTTTCCCTGTGTCTGTAACCTGTATGTTTGTGATGTAGTACTGTAAGGACGCGGCACATGTTCTGCTTTCCCTGTGTCTGTAACCTGTATGTTTGTGATGTAGCACTGTAAGGACGTGGCACATGTTCTGCTTTCCCTGTGTCTGTAACCTGTATGTTTGTGATGTAGCACTGTAAGGACGTGGCACATGTTCTGCTTTCCCTGTGTCTGTAACCTGTATGTTTGTGATGAAGCCCTGTAAGGACGTGGCACATGTTCTGCTTTCCCTGTGTCTGTAACCTGTATGTTTGTGATGTAGCCATGTAAGGACGTGGCACATGTTCTGCTTTCCCTGTGTCTGTAACCTGTATGTTTGTGATGTGGCTCTGTAAGGACGTGGCACATGTTCTGCTTTCCCTGTGTCTGTAACCTGTATGTTTGTGATGTGGCCCTGTAAGGAGGCGGCACATGTTCTGCTTTCCCTGTGTCTGTAACCTGTATGTTTGTGATGTAGCCCTGTAAGGACGTGGCACATGTTCTGCTTTCCCTGTGTCTGTAACCTGTATGTTTGTGATGTAGCCCTGTAAGGAGGCGGCACATGTTCTGCTTTCCCTGTGTCTGTAACCTGTATGTTTGTGATGTAGCCCTGTAAGGACGTGGCACATGTTCTGCTTTCCCTGTGTCTGTAACCTGTATGTTTGTGATGTAGCACTGTAAGGACGTGGCACATGTTCTGCTTTCCCTGTGTCTGTAACCTGTATGTTTGTGATGTAGCACTGTAAGGACGTGGCACATGTTCTGCTTTCCCTGTGTCTGTAACCTGTATGTTTGTGATGTAGCCCTGTAAGGAGGCGGCACATGTTCTGCTTTCCCTGTGTCTGTAACCTGTATGTTTGTGATGTAGCCCTGTAAGGACGCGGCACATGTTCTGCTTTCCCTGTGTCTGTAACCTGTATGTTTGTGATGTAGCCCTGTAAGGAGGCGGCACATGTTCTGCTTTCCCTGTGTCTGTAACCTGTATGTTTGTGATGTGGCCCTGTAAGGACGCGGCACATGTTCTGCTTTCCCTGTGTCTGTAACCTGTATGTTTGTGATGTAGCCCTGTAAGGACGTGGCACATGTTCTGCTTTCCCTGTGTCTGTAACCTGTATGTTTGTGATGTAGCACTGTAAGGACGTGGCACATGTTCTGCTTTCCCTGTGTCTGTAACCTGTATGTTTGTGATGTAGCACTGTAAGGACGTGGCACATGTTCTGCTTTCCCTGTGTCTGTAACCTGTATGTTTGTGATGTGGCCCTGTAAGGACGTGGCACATGTTCTGCTTTCCCTGTGTCTGTAACCTGTATGTTTGTGATGTAGCACTGTAAGGACGTGGCACATGTTCTGCTTTCCGTGTGTCTGTAACCTGTATGTTTGTGATGTAGCACTGTAAGGACGTGGCACATGTTCTGCTTTCCCTGTGTCTGTAACCTGTATGTTTGTGATGTAGCACTGTAAGGACGTGGCACATGTTCTGCTTTCCGTGTGTCTGTAACCTGTATGTTTGTGATGTAGCACTGTAAGGACGTGGCACATGTTCTGCTTTCCGTGTGTCTGTAACCTGTATGTTTGTGATGTAGCACTGTAAGGACGTGGCACATGTTCTGCTTTCCCTGTGTCTGTAACCTGTATGTTTGTGATGTAGCCCTGTAAGGACGTGGCACATGTTCTGCTTTCCCTGTGTCTGTAACCTGTATGTTTGTGATGTGGCACTGTAAGGATGTGGCACATGTTCTGCTTTCCCTGTGTCTGTAACCTGTATGTTTGTGATGTGGCCCTGTAAGGACGTGGCACATGTTCTGCTTTCCGTGTGTCTGTAACCTGTATGTTTGTGATGTGGCACTGTAAGGACGTGGCACATGTTCTGTTTCCCTGTGTCTGTAACCTGTATGTTTGTGATGTGGCCCTGTAAGGACGTGGCACATGTTCTGCTTTCCCTGTGTCTGTAACCTGTATGTTTGTGATGTGGCCCTGTAAGGACGTGGCACATGTTCTGCTTTCCCTGTGTCTGTAACCTGTATGTTTGTGATGTAGCCCTGTAAGGACGCGGCACATGTTCTGCTTTCCCTGTGTCTGTAACCTGTATGTTTGTGATGTAGCCCTGTAAGGACGTGGCACATGTTCTGCTTTCCCTGTGTCTGTAACCTGTATGTTTGTGATGTAGCACTGTAAGGACGTGGCACATGCTCTGCTTTCCCTGTGTCTGTAACCTGTATGTTTGTGATGTAGCACTGTAAGGACGAGGCACATGTTCTGCTTTCCCTGTGTCTGTAACCTGTATGTTTGTGATGTGGCCCTGTAAGGACGTGGCACATGTTCTGCTTTCCCTGTGTCTGTAACCTGTATGTTTGTGATGTAGCCCTGTAAGGACGCGGCACATGTTCTGCTTTCCCTGTGTCTGTAACCTGTATGTTTGTGATGTAGCCCTGTAAGGACGTGGCACATGTTCTGCTTTCCCTGTGTCTGTAACCTGTATGTTTGTGATGTAGCCCTGTAAGGACGTGGCACATGTTCTGCTTTCCCTGTGTCTGTAACCTGTATGTTTGTGATGTAGCCCTGTAAGGAGGCGGCACATGTTCTGCTTTCCCTGTGTCTGTAACCTGTATGTTTGTGATGTAGCCCTGTAAGGACGTGGCACATGTTCTGCTTTCCCTGTGTCTGTAACCTGTATGTTTGTGATGTGGCACTGTAAGGACGTGGCACATGTTCTGCTTTCCGTGTGTCTGTAACCTGTATGTTTGTGATGTGGCACTGTAAGGACGTGGCACATGTTCTGCTTTCCGTGTGTCTGTAACCTGTATGTTTGTGATGTGGCCCTGTAAGGACGTGGCACATGTTCTGCTTTCCCTGTGTCTGTAACCTGTATGTTTGTGATGTAGCACTGTAAGGAGGCGGCACATGTTCTGCTTTCCCTGTGTCTGTAACCTGTATGTTTGTGATGTAGCACTGTAAGGACGAGGCACATGTTCTGCTTTCCCTGTGTCTGTAACCTGTATGTTTGTGATGTGGCCCTGTAAGGACGAGGCACATGTTCTGCTTTCCCTGTGTCTGTAACCTGTATGTTTGTGATGTAGCCCTGTAAGGACGTGGCACATGTTCTGCTTTCCCTGTGTCTGTAACCTGTATGTTTGTGATGTAGCCCTGTAAGGACGTGGCACATGTTCTGCTTTCCCTGTGTCTGTAACCTGTATGTTTGTGATGTGGCACTGTAAGGACGTGGCACATGTTCTGCTTTCCGTGTGTCTGTAACCTGTATGTTTGTGATGTGGCCCTGTAAGGACGTGGCACATGTTCTGCTTTCCCTGTGTCTGTAACCTGTATGTTTGTGATGTAGCACTGTAAGGAGGCGGCACATGTTCTGCTTTCCCTGTGTCTGTAACCTGTATGTTTGTGATGTAGCCCTGTAAGGACGTGGCACATGTTCTGCTTTCCCTGTGTCTGTAACCTGTATGTTTGTGATGTAGCCCTGTAAGGACGTGGCACATGTTCTGCTTTCCCTGTGTCTGTAACCTGTATGTTTGTGATGTGGCCCTGTAAGGACGTGGCACATGTTCTGCTTTCCCTGTGTCTGTAACCTGTATGTTTGTGATGTAGCCCTGTAAGGACGTGGCACATGTTCTGCTTTCCCTGTGTCTGTAACCTGTATGTTTGTGATGTAGCCCTGTAAGGACGTGGCACATGTTCTGCTTTCCCTGTGTCTAGCTGAACACTGGCAGCTGCAGTGAGAAGAGTTAATGCAGCAGAGGGAGGACTCATTGGTCTGGGAAGACATCCATCTTCCAGGGAAACCCCTCTCCTCTGCAGGGAGTGACGTCACCGGAGCGCAGGCTCTCTCAGCCTTGCTGCTATTTTTAGCCTGTGCCTGTTCCCCGGGGATTCCGCCATCTATTTATAAGGAGACCTTACTGCTGAGGGCCAGGCCGCTGCAGACGGGGTAACATGGAAGGGGGGGGGGGGGTGTGCTTACAGGTGGCAAAGTCTCATTTAGCATTCTCTAGGTATCTGTGGGACATGTCCCTGTTTAATGTTTATATTAGGTCATCATTTTATCAAATTCACCTAAATAATAGAATGCATGACCTCATAATGTGATGCTAGGGTAGTGTCCCTACCCCCCCCCCCCCCCCCCCCCCCATAACTGCAGTGGTACAGGCTGTTCTTGCTGCAGGAACATGATCTGCACATTAGATCATCTTGTGGCTGTAACACAGGTTTGGTGAAGTGTTGCAGTAGCTGATTCATCTTTACAAGTGTCATTTCCCCCATGTTAGTTGACCCCTTACATGCTAGTAGCACAACATAAGGGTTAATTTCTGTAGTTTGTGTTCACAGTAGAGACGATTTGTCTTTTTTAAGCCAGCATTGCAGTATTTTCTGCTTAAGGGGATATAGAGTGTGTTATCATTTGCAACATTTTAATGGCATTTCAAGAAATCTGATAATGTCATTAAATAGTCAATGTATTCAGCATGAATGTAACAATACAGAAAATAAACATCATAGAACAGAATATACATACAGTCCCAACTGAAAGAAGAAATGTTCCTCTAAAATAATGTTCAATGTGGAATATTTCCATCATTTGGTGACTTCTGCAGAGAGATTATAAAGAAAACACATGCAGGTTTAATATACTTTCATTACACACTGTACACACCCTAATACACATACAGTACAGTATAGGCAGGGGCTGGCTGGCAAGTTTTAGCCCAGGGGCTAGCCCAACCTACTGGCCCAAGAATCAGATGGCGCTACATGTACCCAACACACACCATACACAGATACACATGCATGCCATAGACTATACATGCCATAGACTATACATGCCATAGACTATACATGCCATATACTATACAATTAGAAAGCGCCATACACATAGAAAAGCATAATAAAAACGCATAATAAAAACGCTCACCAGATATATGCATGTGACGGAGCGGCCTGTAGGTGAGGTCAGATCAGATTCCACACATTCAATTTTTATGGTAAGCCAAACTTGAGTGATTTTATTCCACAAAACAGCAACCAAACAGTAGGGCTACTGCCCCTTTAAGACAAAACACAAAATCATAAAACCAACTCCTACTCCTTTCAGGAGACTAACTAAACATAACAATGGCCCTTTCTATCTGACTGCCTGGGTAAGCCAGTTACCAGTCCAAAACTTATGACCACAATAATAGCAATACAGGGAACAATATAGAAAGTCTTATCTGAAAATTGATGCTGGTCCGGCGTCTCCGATTTCTCCAGCTGCAGTCTTTGAAGTCTTGCTGCTCCCAATAAGTCCTTTTGCCCTTTTGCTGTGGGTTCCTCACGGTTGCCAGGCAAAATCTTCTGATCAATCAGCCTGGATCCCGGCGGGCGGGCGCTCTGTGATGTGTGATCCTCTCACAGACTTCAAACAGGGACAGTGACAGGTTCTCATTTCCTGCCTTTTATACCTGTTCAATCAGGAGTTTAATTACCCCCACCTCCCAGTTCAGGTAGGTAACCCGACACCAGTGCAGTTTCCAGCCCTCTAAAGGGAATTCAACCCCTGGACTCCCTTACAATTCACCATACACAGACACACCAGATACACGCACCATACACACATGCATGCCATATAAAATACAATGAGAAAGCACCATACACATACAAAAGCATAATAAACACGCACACCAGATATATGCACCATACACAGACACATGC
Source organism: Ascaphus truei (assembly GCF_040206685.1). Classification (NCBI taxonomy): domain Eukaryota; kingdom Metazoa; phylum Chordata; class Amphibia; order Anura; family Ascaphidae; genus Ascaphus; species Ascaphus truei. The sequence goes on along the minus strand of NC_134487.1, from coordinate 308,181,501 downwards.
ACACCAGATACAGTATATGCACCATACACAGACACACAACAGATACACCCACCACAGATGAATACCATATACTATACAATGAGAAAGCACCATACACATACAAAAGCATAATAAACACACCAAATATACATACGATATATATATATATATATATATATATATATATATATATATATATATAGATAGAAAGAAGGAAAAGAAAAAGATATGGCGCCACCTAAATCTATTATAACACAAATATGCTAAATTTAAATGATAATCTATGCTAAAAAATAAAAATAAAAAATATATATAAAAAAATATATATGTGAATATTGTCCATATATATAAAAATACAATACTGATCAGAGTCCAACTCCACACGCTTTCCAAATGAGTCTTTGCAGCCTGAATGCAGGGGGACACCACCCCCTCCAAGATATCTACAGAAAAAACAAACAAAAAACAGGCGCACTCATAGCGTAATAAAGTTTACAAAATTTATATGGAGTAGGATAGGTAAAAATGCACACTCACAAACATAACGGGTAATAAAGCATTCATGAGTTATACTCAATCGCCAGCCAGGAAACAGGATATCAGCAGCTCCAATACAACCATCTAGTGTGGAAAGAAACCAGCAGCACTGCGATGTCACTCCGTGTACCGGAGCAGGCAGGAGATGTCTCTCTAGTCCAAGCCCTTCGTCACAGTAGTAAGCCTCTGGTAGCGATCTCGCGAGGTTTGGTGATGTCACTGGGCTCCTCCAGATACACTGCGAAGTTCTCCGCAAGATAATGAATACCAAAAAATTGTATTGTCCCGAAGGTGAAGTGGCATACAATGAATAAAACTGGATAATATTGTATCACAAAGCACTCCCTACGCGTTTCGTCTTATAAAGACTTCTTCAGCGGGAAAAAGCATAGGTATGAATAATATATTTATAGTCAAATTGACCAATAGAACAACAGAAAAGCTAATCAATGAAATACATATCAGATGAGAAGGTGAGAACTAAATTAACCATTATAAATGCTGAATTAAATATACAAAGCATATCAAAAAAGAAAATAACACTATAATACATGACCATACAAAAAATAAATACATGGATATATAAATATATAAATATACAATCATATATTTAAACCTCAAGGATAACCAAAGAAAAAAAATATAATAAAGAAATAAAATACATGTATAATAAATATTGATTCTTTGCTAGATAACAAGCAGATTCCTAAATGTAAATATTAAACGTAAATGAATATAAACAGAGATGTGTCCGAAAAAGAGATTCAGAGGGAGCAACTAAGTAGGAATAATGCTCTATGAATAAATGGGTTAAAAAGTATAATGATGAGATGGGGAAAGGGGGGGGTTAACGGGAGGGAGGGGGAAGGGGGGGAAAGGGGGGAAGAAGGATAAAGGGGGGGGGGAAGGAAAAGGAGAGGGAAAAAATGGTGCCAAAATAGTATTGGTAATTGATCATGGTACAAATAATACTAGAAGTATGATAATTAACTAAAAAAGGAGGGAGAAGATACACAAAGGTGTCAAGATCGATGGTGGCCACACAAGCGAAGCAGATAACACCTAAATAAAAATTGTATATTATAATAAGTAAGTGAAAGTGTATATTTATATTAAGAAAATATCAATCAAAGATAATGAAAAATGATTAGATTCGTTCAAACAAGTGTGGCGGGCCTGAGCCCCCACGAAGAGAACGAAGTAAATCGCTCAAACCAGATCTCCGCGAGGACTCACAACACCGACAAACATGCCCAAAACAAACCATTAGACTACTGTACTAATATCAATTTTGTCATTGAGATCATCTGGATATAATGTACCGAGTACATATATCCAGTATGTCTCTCTGACACACAATTTTTTGAACCTATCACCCTCCGATAGGGAAGATGAGATGAACTCGATTCCAATGATGGACAAGCAGCATGGATCTTTATCATGTATAGAATCATAATGACGAGATAAGCTATGTGACTGAAGACCACGTTTTATATTTCTACGGTGTTCGAGAAATCTCGTGCTTACAGATCTCAAAGTGCGGCCTACATATTGTAGACCGCACTGACATGTGATGAGATAAACGACATATACACTCAAACAATTAATGTAGTCTTTGATCTCATATAAAGAAAAAGAATGGTGCAAATAGCGCTAAAAGCAAAACAATATAAATGTATATATAAAGTGAAAACTAATAATCAACACTCAAATATACCCAGCAATTACTGGGCAAGGCTGCCAGGAATAATTGACCCAAAACTAAGTTAAACAAGAATAGAACAAAAGCAATACAAACCGACGCCTAAAAAATGTGTCCAGAATCAGTCTGATTAAAGTCCAAGTGAAGTAACCACTTCAAAGATGCACTTGAACTTCTGTGGTTCCAAACTTGGATGAGTCCACTACTCGTGATATGTGGAATAAAGAAAATAGATAATAGTGTAATACCGTAGATCAAACAGACATGTAACACAAACACAGGACAAACACCACTTACAACAATAGACAATAAAAAGCAAGGCTGAAAAAGAAGAGCTAATTTAATACAAAATAAAACACATAATTGACAAATAAAAACAATAAACAGGCAACTGGTCCGGTTGCTGTAAAACTGGAATCCTACTCACAAGAAGCTGTGAGAAAAATCACAGTGAATGGCAGACTTAGGAACAGCTTTTCCTCCGCTGGTGTCTGACTCCTTTCTCAAACACTCCCACACTCTCCTGGATCGTAGAGTCCTTTACTGGAGGTGTGCCGGGGTCTTGCTCCTGCTGCTGCCGAACACTGCGCCGCCTGCAACTGTTATGAATGACGCACTCTTACACTCTGACCCCACGCGCAGAGGCAGGGGGAAGGTACACACTCACTCTGACCCCACGCGCAGAGGCAGGGGGAAGGTACACACTCACACTGACCCCACGCGCAGAGGCAGGGGGAAGGTACACACTCACTCTGACCCCACGCGCAGAGGCAGGGGGAAGGTACACACTCACTCTGACCCCACGCGCAGAGGCAGGGGGAAGGTACACACTCACTCTGACCCCACGCGCAGAGGCAGGGGGAAGGTACACACTCACTCTGACCCCACGCGCAGAGGCAGGGGGAAGGTACACACTCACTCTGACCCCACGCGCAGAGGCAGGGGGAAGGTAAACACTCACTCTGACCCCACGCGCAGAGGCAGGGGGAAGGTACACACTCACTCTGACCCCACGCGCAGAGGCAGGGGGAAGGTACACACTCACTCTGACCCCACGCGCAGGGGGAAGGTACACACTCACTCTTCCCCGATGGGAAGAGACACAGAGAAGGCCCAAAGGAGGCAGAAAGTATAGTCTGGACCAGCCATGTCTACACATACAAAGGCAAATATAAATGTAAGTTTAGTGTATAGTATTGTTTTTCCTTCGATGATTTTCTTGGCATACACATAGGGTATTATATTACATAAATGATCAATCCTATATTGTCCATGCATTTGCTATTCCATCCTCTCAACGGTTACTGCTTTGCCTTTTCCTGTTACTTGGACATTCTGTGACATCAGTTAATGGGCCAGCTCTTCTGATCGATACAAGGTTCACACCGACACCGCACGTATTCTTTTCATGAGGTTTCTTTTTTTAAGAGTGATATTAAAGCTGCACTCCAAGCTGCCGTTTTATTATTATTATTTTTTCCCCTTTAATACATGCATCAATGCTAAGTAGCTAAGTATGCTAAGCACAATGATAAGTAAATAGCTAAGTTGCCGATCGATCTGTTCTCCTGTGATCAATTGGTGAAGATTCGACTCAGGGGTTCACTAAATGGCTGTTAGTGCAGCAGAAGAGGACCCAAGATGCAAAGTTCTGTGGTGAAGATCATGTGACCAGACAGTCACTAGATACATTTGGTGCACTGCTAGAGAGAGGGCGGGGCGCAAAAAAGGGGTGTACTAGAGCCTGTTTCAGAAGAGGAAGGGGATGTGACTTTGTATATTGTTGCTATAGAAACAAAAAATGCTTGTTCCATTATAATACATTAAAACTGTCATTCAGAGTTTTTTTTTAAATTCTACAAGTATTTTCTCATGGTGCAGAACTTTAAAAAAAACACACACACGAAGGATACTGCTTGGTTTTCAGCCTTAAGTACTCTATATTACTGTATCGTAAATGAGAATGACGGGAAATGCAGAATACTGTAGTATGGAGAAATTAAAATATAGCGGTTAGGTTTACTAACACAAATATATACCTTTGTCCAATCTAATGTCAGCGCCTGAGGCACAGGGAAGTAAAGTGACTTTCCCACGGTCACAAGGAGCTGCTGCTGGCGTCACCGCATCGTGTTTTACAGGAGAAATCCCGGCTGGTTGTATTTTTTTTAATACAAGTTTGAAGTGAGGGTTCTCCTGGCCTGAACCTCACTCGTTCAGCACTGGTCCCAGTGATACTTACCTTCAAAGTATTTTCGCCAGTTCTCTGCAGTTTTCAGTTTCCTCGTCACATGGGCCAATAGGCAGCCACCGAGTGATGTCACAGCTTCCTATTGGCCCACGGTGCCTGGGACCTTGAAACGCAGCCATATAGTGAACCCTGGAATGGCTACTGGCACCCACTATGGAGGTAAGTATCTCCGGAAGCAGGGGGTTCCCAGAGCTTAAATTAATGGGGTTCAGCTCAGGAGACCCCCTGCTTCAATTCTGTCTTAAAAAAATGAAACGCTTGGATTGCCTCACAAAGCTGGTGTCATTGTTTTCGGTGTCAGACACTTTACAAACTGAGCCCGCCTTCCACTTATCTGTGTTACTAAAATGTTTGAATAACTACTGTATCCCATATTTTCTATCCAATCTCCCTCATAACTGTGTGATTTATAGACCTTGGTTCACAAAATTGCCTGTAAATGTTATATAACGTTGAGCTGATCAACGTGAATTGATTGTGCGGCACTAGATGCTTCCCGCCCATAGCTTACACCCAGCGCACAGTATGTGTAATTAGCAGGTATTCTTATGTTATTTGGGGCTACTGCTTAGTCTTACGCCGCGGATTTTTTTGTCTTTTTTCCTTCTAAGAGCTGAACAGACGCACGTACGCACACGCACGCACACGCACACGCACACGCACACGCACACGCACACGCACAGTATAACCAAAGGAATACTGTTTTCTAATATGAAAATAGTAAACATGCTACATTTGGATAAATATAATACATTTTGTGACTAGTATCACGTTAGAAAGTTAATTCTCTTGCAAACCTTTGTATTGTACTTCAGTAAGCTGCTGCAGTTTATAAATCTCACCTCCACAAACTGACACGTTCACCTGATCTCTTCCCTCATTTGTTAGACAACATGCTTAATCAAGATAACGTTAACGCAATGGAATTAAACCCAGACCTTACCTGGCAGCTCTGTAATCCTCTATCAGAAAGTTGTCTGTACGTAGAAGAATGGTCTTGCTCTGAATTAACGTGGAACACAGGTTTATTAAATAGAAAGCTGATAGCACAGGAACAATTTGATTTCGGTTACAGTATATTCTTTTCAGTAGATAAAACTGTTATTCACAGAAACATGTTGATAAGGAATTACTCTCTTTAGAACGATTATGTTATACGGTTTCAAAGATAGTCCTGGGTAAATAATTAAACTATTACTTTGTTATTCTTAAATAGGGCCTCCCTGAGAACCAGATACACTAAATAGCCTGCTGGACCCTAGTGTAAGGCCTGACAAATGATTACTTCGTGGCCAAGCCCAACCAACGGCCCAAGAATCGGGTGGCCCACACCCCCATACACAGACGTGCGCTACATGTACCCAACACACACCATACACAGACACACGCACGCCAGATACATGCACCATACACAGACACACACACGCCAGATACATGCACCATACACAGACACACGCACGCCAGATACATGCACCATACACAGACACACGCACGCCAGATACATGCACCATACACAGACACACGCACACCAGATACATGCAAATGTTGTTTTTTTTTTTTCCCCTCTCTCTACACTGTTTTAGCCATTGAATCCTTTGTATATCAGTATTGCATGACCTGAAGAAGAGAGGATAACTCTCGAAAGCTTGTCCAATGACATGAATTGTTAGTCCAATAAAAAATGTATCACCTAATACTGAAGAACATATATATATACTGTATATATATTTATATACAAATATTTATTTATCTATATAATTTTTTCATTTTATTTTATCATTTATCCTGAGAATCTATATGCAGGTTGCTATGTGTATATGTTTGCGTATGTATATATATATATATATATATATATATATATATATATATATATATGAAAAAAGAAAAGAAAAAAGCGCCCGATCTTCGTGTGATAACGTATAAAAAATGTAATAAAACATGTGTGAAGACAATTCAAAACTCACAAAAGTACGATATAAAACAGCATTGTATAAGTTTATGAACAAAAAACAAACAAAAGCACAAGCTATGTAGCACGTAACTGAGGAGTAAAAAATAAGGTACATTTATTTTAAAAATCAGCAATTTGTACCTTATTTTTTACTCAGTTACGTGCTACGGAGCTTGCGCTTTTGTTTGTTTTTTGTTCATAGATTCCAAAAGTGGTTGGCTATACCACTCCCCTTAAAGCTGCAAAGACGCTCCCCGGATCTTCTATTGGGACTATATTTCTCTCTGGATTTTTGTTTGAGTGGAACATTCAATTTGGATTTTCCTTTTTTTTCACTATCACGTTATGGTTTGTAGATATTATTAGGTTAAATTGTGGTAATTTTAATTTATTTTAATATTTTAAATATGTCATTATAATTGATCATTTATTAGGGTTATTTCACATCCTCTTTAGCGCTACTTAATTTTTGTGTTGTCTTTGTATAAGTTTATACTCATATACAGGAGTAGCCTCGAGGTGCCGCCGCGTCTCCACTCTTCCGCTGGGAATGGATGATTACCCCTGAAGAAGTCAGAGAAAGTCTGAGGAAACGCGTAGGGATGGTATTATTGCACATGAGAAAGTCTGAGGAAACGCGTAGGGATGGTATTATTGCACATGAGAAAGTCTGAGGAAACGCGTAGGGATGGTATTATTGCACATGAGAAAGTCTGAGGAAACGCGTAGGGATGGTATTATTGCACATGAGAAAGTCTGAGGAAACGCGTAGGGATGGTATTATTGCACGAGAAAGTCTGAGGAAACGCGTAGGGAGGGTATTATTGCACATGAGAAAGTCTGAGGAAACGCGTAGGGATGGTATTATTGCACATGAGAAAGTCTGAGGAAACGGGTAGGGATGGTATTATTGCACATGAGAAAGTCTGAGGAAACGTGTAGGGATGGTATTATTGCACATGAGAAAGTCTGAGGAAACGCGTAGGGATGGTATTATTGCACATGAGAAAGTCTGAGGAAACGCGTAGGGATGGTATTATTGCACATGAGAAAGTCTGAGGAAACGCGTAGGGATGGTATTATTGCACATGATTTAGTGCTCATTTGACTTTTATTAGCAGCCAAAAGTTTTGAGCGAGCCAAACTTTGCTCCGGTACACTGGGACTCTTTCATTAGAGGGAACCTACGCCACAGGACTGTGGTTGACGGAGGAATCTGAAACCAGTTACACCACTGATGAGGAGTGATGACATCCATTCCCAGCGGAAGAGTGGAGACGCGGCAGCACCTCGAGGCTACGCCTGTATATGAGTATAAACTTATACAATGCTGTTTTATATCGTACTCTTGTGAGTTTTGAATTGTCTTCACACATGTTTTATTACATTTTTTATACGTTATCACACAAAGATCGGGCGCGTTTTTCTTTTCTTTTTTCTTAGGTTCGTTAAGGGAGTTTGTTGCACCCAAGAAGAAAGCTGCCAGCATCTTTGTTTTATTTGAGATCAACACAGGTTTTATATATTTTTTTATTAGATTCACTCACATAGTATACATACATATATTTGGACAATAATATACACATATATATTTTTCACATATATATATATAAAAAAAAAGCTGTGTGAGCTGTGCACGCGCATAGTAAGTGAAACTTCTTTGACTTTTGTCACAGAAATTGACTTATAACGCGCGTGCTCGGCACACATGTGTCAGTCAGTGACTATGTATGTGTGTCAGTCAGAGAGTATGTATGTGTGTCAGTCAGAGAGTATGTATGTGTGTTTGTTTGTGCGTGTGTGTCGGTCAGTGTGTGCATGTGTGTCGGTTAGTGTGTGCATGTGTGTCGGTCAGTGTGTGCATGTGTGTCGGTCAGTGTGTGCATGTGTGTCGGTCAGTGTGTGCATGTGTGTCGGTCAGTGTGTGCATGTGTGTCGGTCAGTGTGTGCATGTGTGTCGGTCAGTGTGTGCATGTGTGTCGGTCAGTGTGTGCATGTGTGTCAGTCAGTGTGTGCATGTGTGTCGGTCAGTGTGTGCATGTGTGTCAGTCAGTGTGTGCATGTGTGTCAGTCAGTGTGTGAGTGAGTGTGTGTGAGTGAGTGTGTCAGTCAATGTGTGTGTGTGTGTGTGTGTGTGTGTGTGTGTCAGTCAATGTGTGTGTGTATGTGTGTGTGTCAGTCAATGTGTGTGTGTGTCAGTCAATGTGTGTTTGTGTGTGTCAGTGTATGTCTCTCTCTCTCTGTGTCGGTCAGTGAGTGTATGTGTGTCAGTCAGTGTGCGTGTGTATGTGTGTCAGTCAGTGTGCGTGTGTATGTGTCAGTCAGTGTGCGTGTGTATGTGTGTCAGTCAGTGTGCGTGTGTATGTGTCAGTCAGTGTGCGTGTGTATGTGTGTCAGTCAGTGTGCGTGTGTATGTGTGTCAGTCAGTGTGCGTGTGTACGTGTGTCAGTCAGTGTGCGTGTGTGTGTGTCAGTCAGTGTGTGTGTGTGTGTGTCAATGTGTGTGTGTGTGTGTCAGTCAGTGTGTGTGTGTGTGTCAGTCAGTGTGTGTGTGTGTGTCAGTCAGTCAGTGTGTATGTGTGTGTGTGTGTGTGTGTGTCAGTCAGTGTGTGTATGTGTGTCAGTGTATCTGTGTCTCTCTTTCTGTGTCCTGCCCCCTCCCTCCTGACTCCCCCCACCCCAGGCAGAGCTGCGGACCCGCGGCGGCTCTGTCTGAGACTCTCCTCCCCCCCCCCAAAACACAGGCAGAGCTGCGGACCCGCGGCGGCTCTGTCTGAGACTCTCCCCCCCCCCCCCCAAAAAACGCAGGCAGAGCTGCGGACCCGCGGCAGCTCTGTCTGAGTCTCTCCTCCCCCGCACCCCCACGGAGACGCGGCCTCACCGGGCCCGGCGTATGTGAGGGGCAGATACCCTGATTGAGAGCCTCCTATCGGCAGTGCTGCGTTGGAAGCGGCGCACTCAAACCCCCGCTTCCCGCATTACCGGAGCAGTGAGAGGCGAGCACCCCCCCCCGTGCTGTGCTGTCCTCGTTCAATCGCGTGGATCGGGGAGGGATGGGGACAGCTGCATCTCCACTCTCGGCGCCGCTTCCGCTTCAGCCTCAGACGCTGCTACGAGGGGTGGGCGACTCTGCGCATGCGCTGCCTCGCATCAACGGATGCAGATAGCTTCCTGGCCTGCGGGACCCGGCGGTCAAATCTGCGCATGCGCCTCAACCTCCCATGTCTGTGTGGACGTGTGGGGGGAATGGCGTCTCTCCTCCGGCCCCAGCGGCGCTCAGTCAGCGGGACACATGGAAGGGGAAGCGTAGTTAGGGAGGAGCGAGGCTGAACAGCCGGAGGACTTGCGGGGCTTCCGCCATCTAACTACACCCACACCCGCAGCACCGGAAGCTCTGCGCCAGCCATATTTGTACACCCATGGCAGCGGACGTGTGGGGTTAACGGCGGCCGTTAGGAGCGGCGCCGGCGGCTATTGCCGCTGGCGCCCCATGTCACAGCGGGTGCGTGGGGGGAACGGTGGCCGTTAGGAGCGGCGCCGGCGGCTATCGCCGCCGCCGCATGTCACAGCAGGCATGTGGGGGGGAGGGATGGGGGAGCCGTGACGTCACTTCCGTTTCACATTTGTCCCCCATCTCTCCCGTTTTACCCCATCAGAATAGGTGCCACTAAAGAAGTTTCACTTCAAAAATTTCACTCATGATTTTTATTTTTTCTATTTTTGTATTTTTATCTTTATATTTTTTAATTATATATCATTTTTGTTCAATTATATTTGCATTAAGTCAGCATTGTAATTACATTATTGATCATTGTATGAGCACATGATTTTTGTTCATTATTACCTTATTAGCTAAGGTAGTGGTATTTACATCGATTTATTATACAGTAGCATCATTTTCAATTTAATATTTCTGGTTATATTCTTGCATTTAGGCGCAGTCTTTTTCTTTTTTCCCCATATATATATATATATATATATATATATATATATATATATATATATATATATATATATATATATATATATATTAGAAAAAGAAAAGAGAAAAAGCGCCCGATCCTTGTGTAAAATCAGATGAACATTTTAATATCTCATGGACAAGACAAATGCACACTTACAATTTGTCTGATTAAAATAAGCATTTTATGGGACCTGCCCATGCACCAATCGAAGACTCCACAGTCACCTCCGCTCTGCAATCTCACGATCAGTTCGAGACCCAGTAGTTGAGAACGCCGTTTACTCCAAGGTGTATAGATTGTCATCCGTCAGGAGCTTCTCAGCAGCGTGCGTCCGCCATTACTCCCACGCATGTGGTACTGGATACCGGAAGGACTTTCCTTGTGGTTCCTGTGTCTCTCTCTGGTGCCGAAGGCAGGTCAGCCACCGTAGTTGCAATGCAAACCGTCCCGACGCGTTTCTTCCGCCTTTGCGGATTTCATCAGGGGATCAAATCCGCAAAGGCGGAAGAAACGCGTAGGGACGGTTTGCATTGCAACTACGGTGGCTGACCTGCCTTCGGCACCAGAGAGAGACACAGGAACCACAAGGAAAGTCCTTCCGGTATCCAGTACCACATGCGTGGGAGTAATGGCGGACGCACGCTGCTGAGAAGCTCCTGACGGATGACAATCTATACACCTTGGAGTAAACGGCGTTCTCAACTACTGGGTCTCGAACTGATCGTGAGATTGCAGAGCGGAGGTGACTGTGGAGTCTTCGATTGGTGCATGGGCAGGTCCCATAAAATGCTTATTTTAATCAGACAAATTGTAAGTGTGCATTTGTCTTGTCCATGAGATATTAAAATGTTCATCTGATTTTACACAAGGATCGGGCGCTTTTTCTCTTTTCTTTTTCTAATAGGTACTATGGGAACTTGGTGAGCCCAAGAAGAAGCAGCCTGGACCTTTGTTTTATTCATTCATGGACTTCTTTTGGACTTAAGTATTATTTTTTATATAGTTGAATTTTTTGTATTTTTATGCTTTTTTATGTTCAACAGACCATTTCATTTTTTTTATATATTTTTTGCACATTTTTTACAATTAGATTTTGTTTGATTTATGTTGCCATAATATATTTTATTCCAATTGTTATAGGTAGGCACTAGTTGGTTCATGTAAACATCACACTCAATTTTGATATTTGGTGCAACATTTTGGCACACGTCACCAGGGGGGCAGCAATTTGGGTGTGTTGAAAAAGGAGCGCTGTCTTTAAAACTGTTCATATATATATATATATATATATATACACACACACGTGTGTTATGTGTACATATGTGTGTATATATATATATGCATGCATATACCAAAGAATTGGTTTGTTTGTTTTGTGTGTCCATTATTCCATCTATGGATATATGTGGTTACCTATGTGTACAATTAATACATTGAAAGTAATTTTGTTATCTTTTGAATTCATTGTTCCTATTGGGTCTGTACAATGTATTTCTTTGTTTTTTGGACAAATGTCCTGATTTCTATTGGCTACATCTGCTACTAATATTATGTTAATTGGCCACTTTGTTATTCTATCAAGTTTCATCTAGCACTATATAAGTATGCTAGCAGCTACCCTTGAAACCACACCCCTGATGAAGTCAGCACCTGGTCTGACGTAACGCGTAGGGTATTTGTCATTTCAATCACCCATCAGCTGTGTGAGGATCCCTTGCCTATTTGCTGTGGGACCGGAGACAAAGACAGAGATCACAAGAAGTTTAAAAGTTACAGTGTTGTACAGCTTGTAACATGGAGTGTTGAGTTGAAGCTGGGAGGTTAATGCTCATGGAATTATCTGTATCACCTAAGGGAGTGTGGAGTCCTGGTGTAGTTAAAGTACACCGGTGGACTGGGGTTTGGCTGTGTGGGAACCTTCCTCAGGGAGCTTTCCTCAGGGAACCTTCCTCAGGGAGCCTTCCTCAGGGGGCCTTCCTCAGGGAGCTTGCCTCAGGGAACCTTCCTCAGGGAACCTTCCTCAGGGAGCCTTCCTCAGGGAACCTTCCTCAGGGAACCTTCCTCAGGGAGCCCTCCTCATGGAGCCTTCCTCAGGGAACCTTCCTCAGGGAGCCCTCCTCAGGGAGCCTTCCTCAGGGAGCCTTCCTCAGGGGGCCTTCCTCAGGGAGCCTTCCTCAGGGAGCCTTCCTCAGGGAGCCTTCCTCAGGGAACCTTCCTCAGGGAGCCCTCCTCAGGGAGCCTTCCTCAGGGGGCCTTGCTCAAGTCCTGGGACACGTTTCTGATGTCAGAGAGGCCCATCGCACAGCAGCATCAGAAGCTCGGCATGGGAGAGAGGGATAGAGGCCTGCAGCTGAGGGAGAGCCGAGGGCCCAGCCACGATAGGACCAGCAGCAGGGCCTGGCCAGAGGTCGGGCCCGACTTGCAGTGCCGGCCGGCCTGGCCACCTCAGCCACCGGGACACCTGTCCCTTTGTCCTGCCCTGTCGGCGGCCCTGGGTGAACCCGATGGACATCTACCCAGACATGAATTGAGGGAAAGAGCCCCTGATAACAGGTACCCCTTTGGACTTTGGGTCAGAGGTTCGTAAGAGGCATATCCTGCAAGCCCTGCAGATAGGGACTGGGAGACAGGGATAGGCTGTTTGTTTATTTGTGTCCTGCCTTAAAGATGTATTGTTTGAAGATATGGGCTAAATAAAAGCCAAGGTTTATTTTCCTTGATATGTCTCCCTGGTCATAGTTCTGCATGGTGATATTATCCACGCCGGAATTCACCCCACGCGTAGGCGGACGCGGACACCACCGTGGATGACCACGTCAGATCAGACGGATCCTCTGTGTTAATCTGCATCACCCGGATGCTGGAGCCCCCGGCAGGTACCCAGCTAAGAACACTTCCCGGGATAGCGCTATCTCCTACACTTTCGGTGGGCCTTGACATTGGGAAGAGGGACATCAGGGTATTGGTGCCTGGCACCCAATGTACTTTGGGGACACTCACTGGTGGTATCAGGCTGGGGCCTATATTACTGTGAGGTACAGGGTACAGATATTGTGTTCAGTAAAGGTTGTTAGTATATGCTTGAGTGTGTGTATTATTGGTATTGTTCCTGTACGGGGCTTATCTCACCCCGTTGGGATCTCTTGCAGGTGGAAGTGCTGTCCCATAGGGTGTCCCATAAGTGTCCCATAAGTGTGCTACATATACAGTATATATAATATCTAATAGACCATTTTCACTGAAACGAGTGCGCTTTCAGTATTTCTCTCTTTGGATGAATTTTTTGTAGCTCCTATAACTCCGGAGAGTTAAGCTCTTGCACTAACACTGTGGCTGTGTGAAAACAAATTAGTGGATTAGTGGAACAATAGGTGGATGACTGTAACCGCTTCACACTTAAGGTTATTGCTCTTACCCAATTTAGCTCATTTCCAAGATCCTGATAAACCTTCTGACGCAGCCTTATGTGAGACATTAGCAATGGGGTAGCTTTAAATTAGCAGGATAACATTTACAATCTAACTGTATAATTATTACTAGGCTAGTCCAATACTAACAGTATTAGAATTTGTGCAATTCACAGCAGAATGCGTTGTCAACGTTATACATGGCTGGGGGTTACATCCGTAATATGAACAAGCTCTGACATCAGAACTACTCCCAGTAACACTTATTCATTGTAATACAGTATGGAAGCAGATCTGGGAAACAAAGAAAGGAGTTATAGAGAAAAGAGCAATGGCAGGAGAACACAGAGACATATAAAGAGACAGCCTCACAGGACAGGATCTGGGAACACATTGTAATGTAGAGAAACAGGAGTCACACGCAATTTAGAATAACAAAGGGTGTAATTGTCCTGCATTTGCTGATTTAGCATAACATATGATTAGAATAACCTCAACAAATCCATAATCCAGAAAGGCTTCTATAAATCTTGTGATATTTCAAACCACTCACGGTGTACTTTTGTGGTTTATGATCTTTTATGCATCTGCAATCGAAACATGTACAATATTTGGAGGTCGTTAGTTACGTTACATAAGAGATTTTCTTCCAGCATTTTCCTTGCTAATGTATACACTTTAGTTAAAGATATGTTTTACGTTGTATCTTTAATGTTAAACATGACTATTGTCAATGTCCTAAGATTAGAATATACCACAATACTTGAAATTTTGGCAGGGGCTTTCAATGTAATTTAATTGTTTATTTAAACAAGAGATTGTCATAACATTTGCATAATAATGCCATCTTCAGGAGTACCTGTTGCATGTTTTATTTATATAATTCCACCAATCACTTTACCGAATTAGCACAACAGTACAGGCCAGGAGATAAAGTTTCACACGTGCATTAAAGTCTAAGTTAACAGGGGGAATTAGGGAGTCCCTAACCTACACTCTAAATGGAATAACGGGCAGCTTGCAGAATACCACAGCAGTAAGGCAGTATACATTTCTTTTAAGCGAGCAGGTAAGTTCATTAGAAGCCAGGAGTGTGACAAGGAGTCACAGGCCCAAACAAACGAAATACTTCCACAAAGAAGTGGGACTTTAGGCATGGGGAGGGGTGGGGATTGGTAAATGCGGAAGGGAAAGGAGCTCCCCATGTAGGAAGGCAAAAATGAGAGTGGTTTCAGACAGGAGAGTGCTATAAAGATGAGTGGAGCAGAAAAGAGACAGCCTTCCGAAGAGCGTTAGGGAGGAGAAGAGATATAGCGGGAGATAAGAGCTGAGATTTTAGAGGGGGTAGAATCTTTTATAACTAAGGCAGAGTTTGATGGGGAGCCATTGGAGGGATTTCAGGAAGTGGGAGGCAGAGACATCACTCTCACAGCTGCATTTTAACAGGATGGTGGAGTATGGAGTTGGGAGGCAGGAAGGCCAGAGAGGAGAAGGTTGCTATTATCAAGTCAGGAGATAATAAGGGCATGCACGAGACTTGTAGTTGTAGAGCAACAGAAGAAAGGATGGATTCTGGCAATGTTGTGGAGGAAAATTTGGCAGATTTAGCAACAGCATGAATGTAAAATGGAGAAGGAAAAGCAAAGTCAAATATCACACCCCCGCATCGTACTTGAGAGACTGGATGAATGGTAGGGTTAAAAAGGAATTAGGGGCACGTATTGCGGAACAAAAGGTATACCTGGTTGCTCATTGTAAGACTGACTATTCCTCAGCATGGTTTTACCTTTATGGGTGGGTGGGGGGGTTGAGTCTGATGGTGTGTGGTAGGACATTCAAGAAATAGGGTGCTGCAAGGAAGAAGTGTTGGGGGGAGGTTATGAGAGGAGGAGAGGCATGTCGCATGGGCAGAAAGGAGGGGACGTTTGAGGTAATATTTGGAAGTGAGAGCTGATTTGTGAGGGCTGGGCAGCATTGTTCTGGGCTTTGTGTGTCTGAACTAAGATTTACATTTAATTCTAGAGGATATAGAATTTTCTTTGATTTGTCTGACAATTACTTAGGAAAATTAGATTTTTTTAAATTGAATTGTCATATAATTGTTCTCCAAGAGAGACACGGCAAAGGTCATAAAGAGAGCCAAAGGTGCCGGACACACGCAAAATTGTTTCCATTAGGCTAGTTTTATAGTGCACTGCTGGGTGCACATTACAGAGTTCCTTTTTGATCATACCCTGTAGAGTCAGTTTACACTGGTCTGTATTGAAGTGTATTAAGAAGGTTAAAGTTTCATCTGACATTTACATAGCATCAGCTTACTCACACACTCATGATATGTTACAGAGCAAGAACATAAGGCTGGTTTCATTATATCAGCATGTTTTGGAGGGGCCTGTTATTTCTGCTATGCTTATTTATTACCCCTGATCATTTGACACAGAAATGATGCTTAGTGTAGAGACAGGCAATATTGAATTTGAGCTGAACAGAGGTGATATACTTTCTATACAAATGATATGTCTGCTGGTGCTGCTGTGTCTGAAATATTTCCAGGTTACACAGTTTGTTTGTGCATTAGGTCTCAAATAGCACAGTCATGACTTATTTTAAAAGGGATTTGTGGGACCGTAAAGATTAGAAAGATTGGCAGAAAATGAGCCTATGATTTATGGCAGTAGCAGAATGTTATTCATCATCTCTTTTATACAGCTGCTACACTATAATGCTATTTCTATATTGGTTTTCTGTTATAAGAGCATGCATAGCTCCATTTGTCAACGTCTCCTAATATGCTAAGTGAGCTTTGTTTTGTGCATGTTTAAGAAAGAGAAGAGGAGGATCAGATATTAAGGTCACTGTATGTTATTTAAAGGGGAAAATGGGTATTGCTTGTTTTTCTCCTCTGTTTAGTGCTATGAGTTGTAGACCCATCGGTATAGAAGGAGTTAATGTAATGCTCGGCCCAGGATGCATAGGCCCCTTAATTAAATAAAAGACGGAACACTTGTCTATGGTGGTAAGGCCATAGCAGTCTTTATTAATAAACTCAAATATATGTAGCCCCCTGTAAACAGCACAGGCTATACATATCTTCCTCCTACTGTGGTAAGTCCTGTTAAGGGCATGCACCAGTAGTGATCATGGGTTTTCCCCCTTCAAGCCCTGCCCTGAGTGATAGATGCAGGCCCCTGACTCTGCTGCAGGCATGAGACAGAGGGGAGGTACTGCTGACATCATGATGGGTGGGGCTAAGTCTATTTAGCAGCCCATTCCTGTAAGTGACAGTTAGTTCTAGTTCTACTCTGGAGTCATAGTAGTCGACTCTGGAGTCTGTCCTGGGTGTGAGAGGAGTATACCTAGCTCCGTCCTGGGAGCAAGAAAGAGAGAGAACTCTGGCCTATTACAGCTGGAGAGCAAGCCGAGTTCAGGTGGACCAATGCCCCTCACCCCGATGATGGAGTGATGGGGAGAATCCATCCCCCACCCAAAGGATACCCTCTGAGGTGGGCAGTGGGGTATTGAGGCCCCAGCACAGTCCATCCTGTTGGAGTGCACACTTGGAGGGAAGGAGAGGAGGAAAGGCCTGTACAGAGTGGAGGGTCGTGTGAGCTGTGGACATTGCTGTTGTTGTTGTAGCTGCTTGTTGCTACTACTGCTGGGCGCGGCTCGGAGCAATAAAGAGAGACATTACCTTTTTACTAAAGACTGTTGTGTGATTCTGGAGCATCCACTCTGGGACCAGGGGTCACTCTTCTATACGGGTCCTACCCCATACCTTGGGAAGGTATAGAGGATGGAGGCGCTGCACCACCACTGAAAGCATGGACGCTACTACCCCAGAAGCCTAGTCCTGTTATCCCCCACACCACCGTGGGAGACTCAGGCCCTCCTGTTCCACGCAGGTACGCACCACTAAGTACATGTAATCCGCCCTCACACACCCTAGATATGTCAGATGAGTCTAGGGGGGGGGGGGGGGGAATAAGGGTTACATATATAATCACAACCATCTGTTTCCTTGCAGCCATAAGGGACAACAGAATAATCTTAAACAATCCAACTCTGCCCCCCAGGCAAGAGTATAACTATTATACCTAGAAACTAATCTGTGACCACCATGCACCAAAACATCGGTGTTGTGACAACCATCCATTTTTTATTTTTTATCAATAAATACATATATAAATAAATAACACATCATTTTATTCATTGTTAAATACAAACACATTTTCTGTTAGGTAAACCCAGTCGCTATAAATAACCACACTCCTCTTACTGCCACTGCACGAATAATAGGTTCAATAGGGAGGGATTGTCAAGAGCTGTAAGAAATGTAACAAACTGTTGGCCAATCATAGCCAACCTGCCCCCTCCCTTGTAACCTAGCCCCAACTAACCATGTGCTGACCACCTGAACCCCCACCAATCACAATGTGTCAGCACTACCTTGGCCTTCCAATCATGAAACTCCCCTGTGAAACACCAGTCAATAGCTTGTTGCCATCTGTAGAACCCCGATTCAACAAAGTGGCACCATCCACCCAGACATGCTTTCCCTTGGCTTAATACTAGGCCCAGATCCACAAAAGGGTGCTAAGATTTAGCACAACTGTGTCGCCCCAAAAGGCGGACACCTGAAAGGTTTCCCCAAGAGCTGCTCTCCTCTGCACAGAACCAGTGTGCTAAAGGTTAACATCTGCGTTTGCTTACTGCTATGTGTTTTATAAACCCCGCCCTCTGGAGTGTTAATTACCCAGGAGGGCAAAGGATTCTGAAACTGCAGCTGCATTCATTCTGAACATGAAGCTCCATTCGGTCTACATCTGCGTCACCCTAAAGGCGGACACCCTTTGGTGCAACCGAAGGGCAGACAAAGGTGTGAGCCATTTGCTGCCGTCCGCTCATGTTTGTTAATGTTACAGCTGCTCTATTGCATTCTGAAACTCCCCAGCCCTCATCCCCTGCACCCAATGTTTTAACTTATCCAGCCTTATAGTGTAAGGAATCGGGGAGCGCGTTCCCCACGGAGCACTCCCTCCTTACCTGACGTCTCGCGCAACCCTGCTGTCCTTACAGCGCGCGCGCTCCCGCAGGAGCTTTCTAGACATCGTGGAGTCTGGCTCCGCCCCCCGCTTGCAACACACATCAGCGTCGCGCACACGTGACGTGTGTGCACCGCTCCCAAGCTGCGGTCACTCAGCCCCCTCTCTCATTGGTCATGCTCACCTATATATGCTCCGCTGTGCCACTTGCACTTTGGCTGAGCATAGTTCCAGTTAGCGCTGTTCTTCCACTTCCTGGTTCCTTGTCCTGCCTTGTCTTGTCTCCTAGATCCTTATTTCAGATTGACCTCCTGTGTACCGACCTGGCTCTACTTTGGACTCCGCACTTTTGGCTTACCGCTCCCGGCTTACCTCTGACCTTCCACACCTCTCCAATCCTGACTCCCACAGCTTCCAGACTGCACCTGGAAACCGTTACAAATTAACTCCTGACTTTAGGAACTCTCATGCTGGCCCATGTGAGAGGGATTTAACCCTAACACTGCCTGTGCCTTACCAGGACTTACAATGCTAGGCCCAGGAAACACATAGCCAGGGGAACTGGGCTACATAAACAAATCTAATTTAGCTAGCCTCTCCAAATAAATCCGATAATCCATCCCCTGTATTCATTTGGTTACTATTCCCTGCACTCTCTCTAGTTCCATAATGTATTTCTAAGGAGTGGTGCCCAAAATTGTACTCCATATTCAAGATGGGGTCTTACTAATGCTTTGTAAAGAGGCTTAATTATGTCTACTTCTCTTCCATCATTTGCCCGTTTGCTGCAAGATAAGATCTTGTTTGCCTTTGCAGCTACAATATGACATTGGGCACTATTGCTAAGCCTGCTGTCTACAAGCACTCCTAAATCCTTCTCCATCAAGGATTCTCCTAATTTATCCTCATTTAATTTGTAACTCGCCTGTTTATTCTTGTTTCCCAAATGCATAACCTTACATTTATCTGTATTAAACCTCATCTGCCATTTACCTGCCCACATTTCTAGTCTCTCCAAGTCCTTCTGGAGAGAAATTACATCCTGCTCTGATTCTATTACCTAACACAATTTAGTATCATCAGCAAATATGAAGACTTTGCTCTCGATCCCAACCTCAAGGTCATTAATAAACAAGTTAAAAAGCAGGGGTCCCAGTATCGATCCTTGAGGTACTCCACTTACAACTTTAGCCCAACTTGAAAAAGTTCTATTTCTGATAACCAGTGTTCGACAAACCTATACATTTGCACGCCCCGGGCGAGTGGATTTAACATCATGGCGAGCTTCTATTGGCCCAAGCAGCACACGTGTGGTACTAGGTGGCGCGTAGATTTTTTTGTTCGGCGAGTAGATTTTTTGGTGATTTGTCGACCACTGCTGATAACTATCCGTTGTCTATCCTTCAACCAGTTTTCAATCCAGGTGCAAATATTTTTACAGAGTCTAATTTGCATTATTTTGTACACCAACCTCTTGTGTGGAACCGTATCAAAAGCCTTTGCAAAATCTATGTTGACCACATCAACTGCATTACCCCGGTCTAAATTCCTACTAAACTCCTCCAATAAACTAATAAGGTTAAATGAGGAATAGGAGTTTTTCCCTAATAGCACATAATTGTGTTAAACTGTTGTAATCTAATCTAAAAAACTAAGAATACTATAAACTTTGATTTCAAAGTATGGTTCAAAGTGTGTGTTCAAAATGTCCGCCTTCTGCTGAAACCCGAAGACGAGTACGTCACTGTCTGATTGCACAATCGATAACGTGTTGATCCAGCAGCTCCCATTTATGAACGATACACTGTTTTACGAATTCATTTTTTCAGTTCTCCAAGCAACTGTCCTTTATCAGGACACATTTTATGTAACAAAGTCCAGTGTGGGATGGTGCTGAGATTGTCATGGACTCATAAGCATTGAGAGCCATATAAATATCAAGTAATCCGGAATGCCTTCAATTTTATTTAAAAAAAAAAAAATGAAAATGTGTGGTGCTTCTAAAAAAAACCTTCATAAATTTGAATATTGATTTCATTTACACAAACTATTCCTGAGATGAGGACCCCTTTTAATGGAATGAATGGGAAACTCACTCCTCCATCCACTCTGTCTAGTGGGCTACGGCCCCCACAAACACTGCAGTAAAGGGCCACACTTGTAATTGAGAAAGTGTCCCAGCATATGTGTCAGATTGGAGTTATGCAAAACTCTGGAAAGTTCATAGAGAAATAACTCACTTTTTGGAGTGGATGTGATCCCATGTACTTCTTCTGCCAGATAGGGGTGTGCATCCGATTTTTCTTGGAGGATAAACGTGAAGAACAGAGAAAAAACAGGCACCGTTGCTCAGGAAAGGCAAAAATAGTAAATAAGCCAAGGAGAGGTTTGACCCTTAAAAAATATATTTAATGGAGCCAGCATACAAATACAGCTACATTACGGGGTACACAGGACACCCACCAACGCGTTTCGAGCGGAGCTCTTTATCAAGGTGACTGATATCTGTACTCACCAGTCTGCTCTAAATACCCCTTCACATCGTGCTGGCGTCCATTCGCAAATCACTTCCTGGAACTCCCACGGAGTGACGCATGCGGAGTGACGTCAGCACGTTTCTTTTCAATTTCATAACTTTATTGACAATATTAACAAGAACAATGGGAAAAGTTAAAAAACATATACTGGACATAAAAAACGACATAGCAGCATTAGATATCATTTCCAATATACGAGAAACACATAACACAACTTATATTGTTAAAAAATAAATTTCATAAAGCAATGAAACTTTCCATTTAAAAGAAAATAATTCATCTTGAAAAGTGGATACATTTTGATGTTTTTATAAAGGGATTGGATTTGTTGTAACTCAATAACCCCCACCCTCTAAGGTGTCCACTGTATAAGGTAAATTAGAAAACGTGTAATGAACTGTCCTTTATCAGGACACATTTTATGTAACAAAGTCCAGTGTGGGATGGTGCTGAGATTGTCATGGACTCATAAGCATTGAGAGCCATATAAATATCAAGTAATCCGGAATGCCTTCAATTTTATTTAACTTACATAAGCCTTGGTGTATCAAAGAGGAGGAATAAACGCCTAGTGAGATCTAGCACCATCACCAGCGCATGTTAGCGTGAAACGCGTAGGTGATGTGTTTTTTTACCTTGTCCATGTGACAGCAATAAATGTGATTTTTTTAATTGGGGTCATCTCGTGATCGCACTTTTTTGAATTTGCGGTTGTGCTCTGTTGTCTACCTACCCTGGCATTTTCCGTAAGCGTTTGGACCAGAATTCTTGCGGACTTATCGTCTTCGCTAAACACCATTGTGTAACTACTACTACTGCACTTGATGACAACATCAAGCCATCACCAATTCCAAAGAATATTTATTACATTATCAAATAATTCTTAAATGTAATAATCTACTGTGACAGCCCTACAATTGATACAATTTTTATAGAAATGTGATGAAAAATAAAAGGGTGTACATAGGTGGGAAGAACGGGACCCAGCAGTGGAATTGTGTTCATTTCAGCTCTGGGAACCCCCTTGATCCCAAGATATTTACCAGAGAAGGAGGTAACTATCTTGGCAACGAGGGGGTCCCACTTAAAGAACCCACGAAGGATCAGAAACCCTTTGCCTGTCCTGTTTGATACCCGTATTGCAGCGAAAAGGTTAATTTGACAACAGAGTCATTTCTACGTTACCGGATCATGGATAAGAGCTTAAAGCAGCAATTCTCCCAAATTGTCTCTTTTTTAAATTATCTAAACTGGAACGTTCCCCAAAGCCAATCTGCAGTATCCTGAGTTTCAGGACTGCACCAGTCCCTGAGATTTCAGCCAGTTAATATACAAAATAATAATAACAAATGTCGCCACAAAGTCACCAACGGAAAGCTGTGTCATTTCCTGATATCACCATTTCCTTGTGGTTGCCAGAGTAAGCTGACCCCAGCGGTTGTATGATGTCCATTGGCAAGAGTGCAGGGGATACAAAACTAGGATATCTTAATACCCAGGTACAGTATGTATCCTGAACTGGGACCAGAAAGATTACACTTATAAAAGCAATATTTATGTTTTGTGTAAGAAATCAGAAACAATACCATGGATTATTATTGAATTGCATCAATGAAAATCTCCATCCAGTCCTCACATGTAGGACTTCTCTCCATGTAGGACTTCTCTCCATGTAGGACTTCTCTCCATGTAGGACTTCTCTCCATGTAGGACTTCTCTCCCATTCTTAATAATATGATTTAGTTCTCACATCAATATGGAAATCACGTTTATATGCAATATGCCATATTTCTATGATGATTGCTTGTCAGTCTTAAGAATAATGTGAATAGGCGATATTAAAATCCCCAATGGTCATCATTAAGGAGAGCATTTTTTACAGCACCCAGGGGATACACCACACAGGTATACAGTATATACAAAATAGTTATCACTTGTGTACACTCAAAATGCTCAATGAGCTGACAGTGTGTTGGTTTTGTTTGCTGAACTGAACTGCTCTTTATTTGATACCTATTCTGGTCCCATATATGTATAGAACAGGCTACATATGGGGTTCCTATTTACTTATTATGTCCATCTAGGAGTTATTTGACATAAAGAGAATGGAAACAAAAGAAAACAGCGCACAACGCCAAATAGTGAAGCTTGCTTCCCTCTGCTGCTGCAGCTCAGTTGATTCTGGGGCAGAATCAACTGAGCTGCAGCAGCAGAGGGAAGCAAGCACCCGATTCTACAGTTAACAGCTGCCGAGTGGTAAACCGTGTGATACACACTACATGCCTTTTACCAACTTTTTTCATGTACGCAGATATATTACCCCCTTTTTAATTCTATAATATATTGTCGAATTTGCTTCACTATTTGGCGTTGTGCGCTGTTTTCTTTTGTTTCCATTCTCTTAGTGTGTGTGGGGTGCTGAGCCACCCCTGCGTTTACAGCTGCAGACGCCATTATCCCCAACACGGTTATGTGGCACTTATTATTTAATGTATAATTATCTCACTGTGGGAGTTGTGGTTTAATTTTTTATAAATTTTTTATCACTAAATTGATGGTATAGTCACTGCACTGTATATATTTATACATTTAAACTTTATAGGTAGTTAGGTAGTAGCGCACAGTTTTGTTTTTTGTATTTGACATAAAGGTATATAGATTGACTTTGTTCATCCATATTCACTGTATATGGACTAGATCTTCATGCATCCTATCCCCACCATTGGGTATTTTAATATGGCCTATTCACATTGTATATATATATGCACTTAGATAAGTTATATTAATATATTATTTTATTATTTTGCATGTTATTCTGGTATCAGCCTTTTCAGGTAGAGATCTGACATATCATTTTTGATCTCTAACATAGACACACTTAGACTCACCATTATTAGAATACTATTGGGCTATTGTTACTATATAATATTTGGGGATGAGTGCAAACATAGGGGATTCTTTTTTTGATCATTTCTGTATCACTCTGTATCCATTGATTCCAATTCCCCCTGCACCCCAGTATCAGACTACTAACTCCCCATGCACCCCAGTATCAGACTACTAATTCCCCCTGCACCCCTGTATCAGACTACTAATTCCCCCTGCACCCCTGTATCAGACTACTAATTCCCCATGCGCCCCAGTATCAGACTACTAATTCCCCCTGCACCCCAGTATCAGACTACTAATTCCCCTGCACCACAGTATCAGACTACTAATTCCCCCTGCACCCCAGTATCAGACTACTAATTCCCCTGCACCCCAGTATCAGACTACAAATTCCCCATGCGCCCCATTATCAGACTACTAATTCCCCCTGCACCCCAGAATCAGACTACTAATTCCCCCTGCACCACAGTATCAGACTAGTAATTCCCCCTGCACCCCAGCATCAGACTACTAATTCCCCTGCACCCCAGTATCAGACTACTAATTCCCCCTACACCCCAGGATCAGACTACTAATTCCCCCTGCACCCCAGTATCAGACTACTAATTCCCCCTACACCCCAGTATCAGACTACTAATTCCCCCTGCACCCCAGTATCAGACTACTAATTCCCCTGCACCCCAGTATCAGACTACTAATTCCCCTGCACCCCAGTATCAGACTGCTAATTCCCACTACACCCCAGTATCAGACTAGTAATTCCCCCTGCACCCCAGGATCAGACTACTAATTCCCCCTGCACCCCGGTATCAGACTACTAATTCCCCCAGCACCCCAGTATCACACTACTAATTCCCCATGGGCCATAGTATCAGACTACTTATTCCCCCTGGGCCCCAGTATCAGACTACTAATTCCCCTGCACCCCAGTATCAGATTACTAATTCCCCCAGCACCCCAGTATCAGACTACTAATTCCCCATGGGCCCCAGTATAAGACTACTAATTCCCCCTACACCCCAGTATCAGACTACTAATTCACCCAGCGCCCCAGTATCAGACTACTAATTCCCCATGGGCCCCAGTACCAGACTACTAATTCCCCCTGCACCCCAGTATCAGACTACTAATTCCCCCTGGGCCCCAGTATCAGACTACTAATTCCCCCTGGGCCCCAGTATCAGACTACTATTCCCCTGCACCCCAGTATCAGACTACTAATTCACCCAGCGCCCCAGTATCAGACTACTAATTCCCCATGGGCCCCAGTACCAGACTACTAATTCCCCCTGGGCCCCAGTATCAGACTACTAATTCCCCCTGCACCCCAGTATCAGACTACTAATTCCCCCTGGGCCCCAGTATCAGACTACTAATTCCCCATGGGCCCCAGTATCAGACTACTAATTCCCCATGAGCCCCAGTATCAGACTACTAATTCCCCTGCACCACAGTATCAGACTACTAATTCCCCCTGCACCCCAGTATCAGACTACTAATTCCCCATGGGCCCCAGTATCAGACTACTAATTCCCCCTGCACCCCAGTATCAGACTACTAATTCCCCATGTGCCCCAGTATCAGACTACTAATTCCCCTGCATTCCAGTATCAGACTACTAACTCCCCCTGGGCCCCAGTATCAGACTACTAATTCCCCATGAGCCCCAGTATCAGACTACTAATTCCCCATGGGCCCCAGTATCAGACTACTAATTCCCCCTGCACCCCAGTATCAGACTACTAATTCCCCATGTGCCCCAGTATCAGACTACTAATTCCCCCTGCACCCCAGCATCAGACTACTAATTCCCCTGCATCCCAGTATCAGACTACTAATTCCCCTGCATCCCAGTATCAGACTACTAATTCCCCATGGGCCCCAGTATCAGACTACTAATTCCCCTGCACCCCAGAATCAGACTAGTAATTCCCCTGCACCACAGTATCAGACTACTAATTCCCCCTGCACCCCAGTATCAGACTACTAATTCCCCATGTGCCCCAGAATCAGACTACTAATTCCCCTGCACCCCAATATCAGACTACTAATTCTCCTGCGCCCCAGTATCAGACTACTAATTAACCTGCACCCCAGTATCAGACTACTAATTCTCCTGCGCCCCAGTATCAGACTACAAATTCCCCAGCGCCCCGGTATCAGACTACTAATTCCCCTGCGCCCCAGTATCAGACTACTAATTCCCCTGCGCCTCAGTATCAGACTACTAATTCCCCTGCACCCCAGTATCAGACTGCTAATTCCCCATGTGCCCCAGTATCAGACTACTAATTCCCCTGCGCCCCAGTATCAAACTGCTAATTCCCCATGTGCCCCAGTATCAGACTACTAATTCCCCTGCGCCCCAGTATCAGACTGCTAATTCCCCATGTGCCCCAGTATCAGACTGCTAATTCCCCATGTGCCCCAGTATCAGACTACTAATTCCCCTGCGCCCCAGTATCAGACTACTAATTCCCCATGTGCCCCAGTTTCAGACTACTAATTCCCCCTGCGCCCCAGTATCAGACTACTAATTCCCCTGCGCCCCAGTATCAGACTACTAATTCCCCCTGCGCCCCAGTATCAGACTGCTCCATTCACTATAGTGTAATAAGGTTGAGCGGTTGATTTACTTTCTTTTGTTTATCAGTCTTAAGAATAAACACATTTCAACATAACATACTGTAGTTCGCTTCTGTTTTTATCAAATTATTTTTAATTAAGATATATTGAGTCTGGTGTCTAACTGTAGTTATCACATCGCCTGTATAAAGCCCATTCATTTTGTCGTTTGTATGATATCACGTGAACTATTTGCTCTCAATTGCAGAACAATAAATCTTAATTAATGTAAAATTTGCGTATCTGAATTCGGGCATATTTCTGGTTTCTCTTTTCTGATATCCAAGACCTTTTCCATATGGAAATATAAGCTATTATCCTGTAATACGAGTGGCTGATACATGGTTTTCAAAAACCGTTTGTACTTTGTACCAATTTCCTTTTCACTAGTACTTTTTTCAAATTTGAGGCAACACAAAATATTATTTGTGTATAGTAAAACTTATTAACACATACATCATTTTTAATGAATCAGACAAAAGTTGCTAACTACAGTTTTGTAGAATTATTGCACCGGTAATTGGGTTTAGTGATAACTGCAGAGGGCAGCAATAGTAAGGAATCCGCCACACATCATTCCTCTTAGGTTTAAAGATTCAAAAGTGCCTTTAAACAGATTTTGTGTTTATCTCAATTTTGTTCCAGATGGAAAGAACATGTTACATCAGCAGATAATATGCACCTGCAGCAGAGAGAGGATTTACTAACATGATACAGAAGGTCAAATAATGTATAAAACAATGTAGAAATTCAGATAAAAACAAATAAGGTGACCGTTTTTCATCGCCTTTTCCACATTTGTACATACTGTATCACAATGACCCTGATATTAATACAGTTTCTAGTGAGTCTTTTAATTTATTTAAAGAATGTTTTTGATACTGAATCAAATGATGAATTTGATACTTGACAAAACATTTAAAGCAACGTATAAATGATGGCACAGCATGTGCAGGCCGGATATACAACTTTCTGAGCCAGTATTGTTCCACACAAATCTATGTATAAATACCACATCTAATGCTTTCACATTGCTTGCAATAGTTTTGTGATAGAATGGACTCACAATTCGCAATGGAGACGGGCGTCCGCACCCTACCCCTTTCCCCCGGAGTTCTGCCGATTGGGTAATACTAAATGCCAGCGGACTCATTCAAATCCGGACAGTTTCTCTAGGAACCAACCTCGGGTTATTGAATCCTAAATACTGTACTTTTTTGTTATACTTTGCAACAAAGCTTGATTTACATGTTTTTAAACATTGCAATTATTTATAGAGAACCCACTATGCTCATCTTTCATGTTAGTGTTATACAGAGGGTGACTATATATTCATCAAGGGTCTATCTCCCTAATTTAGCCATGTTGTGTAAGCAGGAAAAGGCAGAACACACAAACTGGCATTGTATGTAAAGGTGGAATTTATTTTGTGTACAATAAGGAATACACCATGTATTTTCAATGTACAGTCCATGTACTGGGTGATCAAAGCTACTTAGACAGGCAGAGGTCCCAAGAGCAGACTGTAGGCACCTCAGACAGGGGTTACCTTTCCCTTCAGGGCAGAGTGCCTAGAGTAAGTAGGGTCCATCTTCCTCGCTCGTCAGCAGACTTCAGACATACTGTAGAAAGGTTCTCCGTGTGTCTGTCCCTCTGTAACACCCCCGCCCCCTCCTGCCCCTTCTGGCAGGCAGTCCCAGGCTGCAGCTGATTATCGGAGCTGCCAGGTATCTGTGTTTTAATTCCTCAGCAGCTCACGTAATAATAATAATAAATAACTTTATATAGCCCTTTTCTTCCAATGGGGCACAAAGCTTCACGGTTACAAAAAGGGAAAAAGAAGAAAAGATTTAAGGTTATAAAAGAGATTAAACACAAGGAAATATACAACACGGGATGGGACGGTACTGTAGTTATTAAATACCGGACAGGTTGTGGGTCAGTAATTAAATGCCTGGATAAGCAGGTAGGTCCTGAGCCTGTGTTTATAGATTCCCAGAGAGGGGCCTCTCGAACTGTATGAGGCAGACTGTTCCAAAGAGTGGGAGCAACGTGGCTAAAAGCTCGGGCGCCAAAGGAAGCCACGGGGATTCTGGGAACTGCTAGGAGTCCTCCACCTGCAGATGGAAGCGAGAGAGTGGGAGTGTAGGGAACTAGAAGGTAGACTGTCAGAAGGTCAGTACATTTTTAAAGTGACGTTATCTATATTTTGTTCTTTACACGTTTTACATACAACTTTATTGTACAAAATGCTTTGCTTGACTAATTTTCACATTATACATTTCACATTTTAAAGGATCATTGTTCCATCTCTTAACAATCAAGATAATACTGTTTTTACATTGTTTTCATTTCTTATATAACCCTTGAATTCCACTTTAAATGGTTCATATACATGGTTGTTTCCTCTTTAGCATTGTCAACATCATTGTGATTTTATTTTCCTTTTTTTAAAACCTTTAATTAACTGCAGTTAACCCAATGATCCATCTTAACAGTTTTAACCTTTTGTTCGAGTCATTTTGAGCAACCTACTTGGATCCCCTCACCCCTAACAATAATGTCTCGCTGCCTATTCTATATGTCTTTGTTTTGTTTATGGTTTAAGTTGTTGTTTTCAGGATTTGGTCTCCGGATGGTATTCTATTTCGGTTTTGTGTGAGTATCTGTCTGGTTAGACACTATCTTTTGTCCGCAAATAGTTTTTCTATGTCCATCTTAACCTTTTTTTGACAGGGAATTAATGAGCTATCCCCATTTCTGGAATAGTTTTTTGGTCTTAAGCTCTTTTTGGAAGCCGGCCTCAATTTTCTCCATACTCATCAGTTTTAATACTGTAGATAAGTGGTAACAATGTCTAGTGTTGGGATGGTGGGGATATCCACTGCAGCATGGTTATTTACCTGGCTGCTAACAACACTATATACTGCTTTGTTCTGTTGTCTTCCATATCTAACCATAGTTCTACATTAGCAAATAGCAACATTATCTATTTTGAATGTATCAATATCTGTAACACATTTCCCCAAAGGTGCTTATCGCCACAATGTTCAGTCATTGTCTTTAAAACTAAGGGATTGACACATTTGAAATGGACATGGCTTACACATACAGTATGCCGATCATATGGTAATGAGCAGTGATCCTCAGTGATCCTCAGTGATCCTCAGTGATCCCCAGACCTCCGTTACTGTCAGTGCATGGTAATAACACAACAACGATATTTAGCCCCTTCCAAAACCTGCAGTTATTTCTTGGAATAGCCAAAAAACAATGTAATAAGTATAGGACTTAACACTTTAAAAAAAGTCATACAAAGATATTCATATATTAGGGATCATATAAATGTCTGAAACACATAATAAACTATATTAGGGTTTTTAGTGATTAAAGTGATATGTTTGAACGAATATGGTATAAAATGTAATAATGACTGTGTAAGGTATGGGTGTACAATAATGTATATCCTTACATATCTCAATAATATACATTAATATTTAATTTGTATTTTGTACAGTTAAAATAAATGAAGGATGTCCTTCCTTCATTTATTTGTATTGTACATTAATACAAATTAAATATTAATGTATATTGTTGAGGTATGCAAGGATACATTATACATTATTACATTATATGCATTATATAACATAAAATTAAGTGAAAAAGTAAATAAATGTTAAAATTATATATTTCTCTGTTAATAGCGCTGCCTTAATAACGCGCCTTGAAGTTTGATTTACTGTATCCGTCTGTGCAGTGTATTGGAGAACACGTCTCTGAGACATGATAATCCCTGTTACGCTGAAGAGCGGATGTTATTTTTGCATCTAATTCGTTTTGAGAATCCCTCTTAATAAGAAGAAAAATAACATCCGTTCCCAATTTCGGGAACATAACATTATAAGGTAAAAATTACCGGATCTCTGAGGCTCTCCCCTAGGTAAGGTGAAAAAGCTAGATGTGTGCAAGGCTGCAACCATGCCATTACCCTGTATACCCAAGCCAGCTGTGAGATTGCCCTTTCACCGGTGCATTGCTGCTTTAAGCCTTTGAGAGTTTAAATGTAGGTTTATTTTGTTGTTAACAACATTACCAAGAGTTACAGAGACTGATAAAATTAAGATCAGATTTCCGAATCCTTTTGATTTATTGAGTAGTATTATTTACTGTCAGATCCATATTGTATCAGCTGTGGACTGAATGCAGCCAGCATTCTTATGCTTTTTATTGAGCTACTGTCTTTGAAGGTTGTAGAACACAAGCTAGAGATTTGAAATCTCCTAGTGAAGGGCAGGAAGAATGAGCAAACACAAAATATAGAGAGAAGCGCCTCTGAGCTGAAACTAACCTCTTTACAGGAAAGTTGGATTGCAGAAAACATTTGTTGGGTGCAATGTACTGTAACTGCAAATGTATTTATTTATAAAATGTTTTACCAGGAAGTAATACATTGAGAGTTACTTCACATTTTCAAGTATGTGCTGGGCACAGAGTTATGATGACAGAGACATGGTTACATTAAAAGAACAGAGTTATACAGTCAATTCATAAACATTTCATGGACAGTTCGAGTTTGAAAATTGGGTACAGGGGATAAAAGCGCTGGTGAGTTTCATATGGAAACTAGAGCAGCTTTAACATCACCAAACATCAGAGAACGGCAGCAAACGGCTCACACCCTGTGGCTGCGCCAAAGTCTGTCCACCTTTGGGGCGACACAGATGTAGACTGAAGGGGTTCAGATTGAATGCAGCTGTGGTTTCACAAAGTCCTTTGTCCTCTTGGGTCATTAACATTCCAGAGGTTGGGGCTGACGAAATACAGCAGTAAGCAAATGCAGATATTAACACTTAGCACACTGGTTATGTGCAGAGGAGAGCAGCTCTTGGGGAACCCCATCAGGCATCCACCTTTGGGGCGACGCTGATGTAGACATAAATGGTATGTGTTAGTGTCACAGGGGACTCCTGGAGCGGGTAGGACCTCGGTGGCCAGAACAGTGGGGAGCAGGCAAGGATTGTAGGGGTCACAGGCTGAGGTCAGAGGCAGACGGCAAGCAGGAACGTTGGGGTCACACAGAGAGGTTGGAGGCAGACGGCAAGCAGGAACGTTGGGGGTCACACGCAGAGGTTGGCGACAGACGGCAAGCAGGAACGTTGGGGGTCACACGCAGAGGTTGGAGGCAGACGGCAAGCAGGAACATTGGGGGTCACACGCAGAGGTTGGAGGCAGACGGCAAGCAGGAACGTTGGGGGTCACACGCAGAGGTTGGAGGCAGACGGCAAGCAGGAACGTCGGGGTCACGCAGGGTCAGCAACAGGAAGAAATAAATGAAGAGAAGAAGGCGGTGCAGCTGCCATTTCTCTTACATTGCGTTGTATATACGTCTCAATATTGCATTTGTGCCTGATCTAGTCTGAGTGCCGCCGCTGAGGGAAGTGGTGTCCCCATTTCTCTTGATCAGCAACAGGAAGGCAGGAACAGGGCAGGGGAGCAGGAACAGGGCAGGGGAGCAGGAACAGGGCTGGGGAGCAGGAACTGAGACTTTGAAGCAGGGACAGGTCTGGGACTTGCTAGCAGGAAACAGACTGGGGCAATCTAGTTAAATAGCAAAGGCCTTTAATATGAACAGGACTCAAAAAACAGAACAGGACTGGTCCAGGAACAGATCAGAGGCAGAAGCATTGGCATGGGCAAGGACAGAGAACAGGAGTAACAAGAAGACAGACAGACAGAGGAGCCCCAGAGCAGCCAGGAAGCAGCAGCACATCTGGTAGACAGAGAAAGGGACTATGGCTGGGAGCAGGATATCTAGGAGACCCTAGCATTACTCACCCCTCTCCAGGTCGTTCTCCGGACAATCCTCCAGGCTCTTTCTGGAGACCTTGATAAAAATCAGACTCAGGGTGACCTGAAGGTGATTTGTTGATGGGCAAAAAACTTGTCCCTAACACGACAGCGCAAGGATCAGTAACTGGTACATCGGGCTTTGCAAGGAACTTCCCAATGGGTACGTTCAACTCAATTGCAGGGGCATGGACATCAGAAACATGGGCATCAGGAATGGTTTCATTAGGCTTTCAGGTCAGCCACTTAACAGATGGACACCCCCTCTCTCTCTTCTTTTTTGGCGAGCTGTATCTTGAGCTCAGCGATCTGTGTCTGCAGCGCTGTGAGTTTCTTGGATGTGTGTTCAGCTGCCAGATTTAGCTCTTCCATTTCTAGGCTTTGCTGCAATTTCCACTTCTCTGCGAGAGACCCCTGGTTGAGTGCATCTTGCAATTCTCCTCTCATGGCCTTCATCTATTCACTGTGGTCGCTCTAAGCTTGCTTCCACACATCCTTCATTACACCGTGGAGCTCTGCCAATTCCTTTGCTAGGGTCTCAGCAGCTTGCCTTTTCCAGGTTTTTAGGTTTCCAGGTTTCTATATACACAACAGTCCAACAAGAAAAGTCTCTTATCTGTTTCTGTTGTTGTTTCTGTAGGGGAAGGCCTCTCTGTTCTCCTGGGTCATGGGCATGCTCATGAGATGTCCCCTGCGTCAGTTGATCCTCTCTTTGTAGGCAGACTGTATGGCGACAGTTGCAGAGCGTTTAAGCAAATAGCTTTCTCTCTCCATCTTTTCCATGGACGTCAATTTAGCACTAAATGTCCATTCATTGTAACCCTTGCTCAGGTCTTGCAAAGCCTATGCTAGCTTACTTTTGAATTCTGTCTGATGTCCAGAATCTATTTCTACTATCCTAGACTCATGTCATTTCATGGTATCACTTAAAGAGCATTCAAGAATAGCTATTTGAGTTTTCAGCTCTTGAAGCTGTCCTTCTGCACTTCGTTTCCCACTCAATGAGGTTGCCAGTTCAGCTTCTATGGAGTTGAGTTGCGATTCCACATCTCCCAGTTGACTCAGAGCAAGCCTTAAATCTGTTTCCTTTTCTCTATTTCTGATCTGCAGCTGCCGGTGCTCCTCCCAGACATTGTCAAGCTCCAGCTGCAGCTGGGCCCCCTCATTGTCCAGCAATTTGCGGGAATCGGCCATCTTGGCCTCATAGGTCAGTGTTAGGCCGGTCCCTTGACGAACGGACACCTCTTCACTGTCTTCCTTTTTGGTGAGCTGTATCATGAGCTCAGCCACCTGTGTCTCCAGAGCCTTAAGTTGCTGGGATGTGTGTTTAGCTGACAGCTTTAGATCTTCCACTTCTAGGCTTTGCTGCAAGTTCCACTCATCAGCGAGAGATCCCTGTTTCTTGAGTGCAACCTGCAATTCTCATTTCAGGGCCTTCATCTCTTCACTTTGCTCGCTCTGAGCTTGCTACCACACATCCTTCCTATTTTGGAGCTCTGCAGATTTCATCACCAGGGTCACTGCTGCTTGCGATTTCCATGCCTCTTTCTCCTGGACATACTGACTTTTGGGGATGGAGCAGCCGCTCTGCTTCTCCATCTCTTGCCCTAGTTTCTGGACCTTCTGATGCTCCCTCTCATACAGAGTCACCTGGCTTCTAAGCTTGGCCTCCAGTGATGCTCTGGTGATGCTCAGAGTAGCCTTCAGTTTCTCTTGCTGTTCTGCAATGATACACTTGGTTCTTAGATGTTCCTGCAGCACTAGTACTTCTTTAGCAGTCTAGAGATTTTCTTCCTTCATAGTTCGCTGCTTCTCCTCTGCATTCTGGAGGTGTGTACGCAGACCTTGCTGAGGTCGGTGGCAGGTGGCTAGCAAGAACATTGGGGTCAAATGCAGAGGTCAGAAGCAGGCAGCAACCAGGAACGTTGGGGTCACACTCAGAGGTCGGAGGCAGGCAGCAAGCAGGAATGTCGGGGTCACAAGCAGGGTTTGGAAACAGGAGGGCAGGAGCAGAACAGGGGAGCAGGGACTTAGACTATGGAGCAGGGACTTAGACTAGGGAACAGGGACAAGCCAGATTACCAGCAAGGGCTTTTAGTAAAGGTACAGGACTCCAAAAACAGAACAGGTACAGGAACAGAAGCTGCAGCAGAAGCATGGGCATAAGGAACATTAAGGCAGGGGGTTATGGGACATTAAGGCAGGGGTTATGGGACATTAAGGCAGGGGGTTATGGGATATTAAGGCAGGGGGTTATGGGACATTAAGGCAGGGGGTTATGGGACATTAAGACAGGGGGTTATGGGACATTAAGGCAGGTGGTTATGGGATATTAATGATAGAAGTGAACTGTGGCGCTCCCTTAACACAACTCTTGCACCAGAAACTGTGCAGATGCAGAAATCAAAATATAAAATATACCACACATAAAGAAATGATCAATGTCTGCTGCTCAGCCCCAAAGAGAGGATCTTCCCACGATCCTCAAAATGACATATGGAAAAGAGAAATAGAGGGGCGCAAACGAGGGTCAAATACAATATCAGACCAGAATATAAACAAATGCTATATATGATATAGAGGTGATGGGGAATGCCAGAAAATGTACCTGTGTGGTACCAGGTGTTGCTATAGGTATCTTTAAGCTGCTCATACTTGGCAGTCAATCCCACTCCTTCTCCCTCCGTTCATCAATAAAAGCCGCTCAGGGCACATGTAGTGGGAAACAGCGCCACACAAATTGATAATGAAAGCATTTATTGAAGATAAAAGTGTTACGCCGGTGCTGCCCGCAGACCAGACCCGTCCCCTGAGCTGAAGGGGGAAGTGGTAATACACGCACCCGCAGCAAAGGGAGCGTGTCCGGAGTGTGGTATAAAGCGTTGCCAGGCCAGGTGTAGTAAGGTAGACAATACTTGCCGGTACCGGTTGTAGAGATAGAGTGAAGGATGCCTCGCCGAGGTCAGGGAGTGGAGAGTGGAGATAGGTCGTAGTCCAAGCCGTGTTCAAGGGGTTACCAGAGTGAGCGTTGTCCAAGGAGTGCCGAGATCGAGAGCCAGAGGGGGTAGTCGTACAAGCCGCGTCAGAACCTGTGAAAACACTGAGAGAATCCAGAAGTACTTCCATACAGAGACTATGTCGAGCAAAGACTGAGAGCAGAGAGGAGCTAGATAAAGCAGGAAGGTCCCATTAGGAACGGAGGCGGGACAGGAAGAGCTACCGGGAGACACTGCAGATTGGTGCAGGCATAACAGGCCAGGTGAGTCTTGTTGGTAACCTGAGTATGTCCGTGCAGTGTGCGGGGGCGGAGCCTGAGGTCCGGGGGACGGGAAGAAGAGTGTGCAGACTGAGCGTGCTCCGTAACTCGTGTACGCGCGTGAACCGAGCCAGTGGATGGTGCAGGTGTGTGTGCAGGAGGGCGTGGGCGCGCCCGGCGCTGAGCAGAGGAATCGCCGAGGGGAGTGATCCCGCGACGGTGGCAGGGGCGAGGAGCCGTGGAGGCCGGTAAGGCAGGTTTGTTTTGTGTGTCCAGGGGCTCCCTGCGGGAAGGGGGTGCTCTGTGTGGGGAGCATGGAGAATGCCGATTCCTAACTGTACCCCCCTCTTCAGGAATGGCCTCAGGACGGTCCAAGAACGGTTTCTCTGGAAACTTTTTCCTGAAGGACTTAAGAAGGGCCGGGGCATGAATGTCCTTTGAAGGTACCCAGGATCTCTCTTCAGGGCCAAAGCCCTTCCACTGCACCAAGAACTGGAGCTGACCCCTGGATAGGCGAGAATCCAAAAGAGAGTGAACCTCATATTCCTCGTTATTTTGTACAGTAATAGGATCCGGTTTACTAGTCTGATCCGGAAAGAAGTGACTGGAGATAAATGGTTTTAAGAGGGACACATGAAAGACATTGGGAATCTTCATACTGAGTGGTAGTTGGAGCCGGAATGCCATGGGATTGATTTGTTCGCAAATAGGGAAGGGACCCAGGAACTTAGGTGCCAGTTTAGGAGATGGTACCTTGAGGTGGATATTCTTAGAGGAGAGCCATACCAAATCCCCTGGTTTGTAACTGGGCGCCGAACGACGACGACGATCGGCCTGTAGTTTTATCTGCGAGAGGATTTGAGAAGGGTAGACTGAATCCTGGACCATGCGGTTTGGAGGAAAGAAATGCGTTCATCTACGGCTGGTACTCCAGAAGGGATGTTGGGGATGGGAAGACAGGGAGGAGGGAACCCATAATTTATAAAGAAGGGTGACTCCCGGGTGGACTCGTTTTTGGCAGAATTGACGGCATACTCTGCCCAAGGGAGGAGTTGAGCCCAATCATCCTGGAAATCGGATATGAAACATCTCAGGTACTTCTCCAGGGATTGATTGAGTCTCTCCGTTTGTCCATTGGACTGAGGATGATAGACGGAAAAGAAAGAAGAAGAGATGCCCAATCTCTTCATGAAAGCTCTCCAAAATTTGGATACGAACTGAGAACCTCTGTCAGAAACAATGGACGAAGGGATCCCATGAATCCGGAAAATCTGCTCCGTAAAGATATCAGCAAGGGCGGGGGAGGTGGCTAATCCTTTAAGTGGAATGAAATGGGACATCTTCGAGAACCTGTCCACGACCACCAAGATAGTGTTCATTCCTCTGGACCTGGGCAACTCCACAATGAAGTCCATCAAAATGTGGGACCAGGGGCGGTTGGGAACTGGAAGAGGTAACAGAAAACCCTGAGGCTTTTGACGGAGAGTCTTGCTTTGAGCGCACGTGGGGCAGACGCGGGTAAACTCCAGAATATCTTGAGACATCCTTGGCCACCAGAAATTCCGATGAGTGAGATCAGTAGTCTTCTTAAAACCTGGATGACCTGCAGATTTAGAGGAGTGACCCCAAGACAGGACCTCTGGAACAAATTTGGAAGGTACAAAGCGTTTGTTGTCGGGAACGACCAAGTCCTTGGGAATGCGTCTCTGGGAGTGCAAAATCTTGTCAAGATTCTTGAAAGAAGACGTGGCGAGAATCCTCTCATGCGGAAGGATAGTCTCCGAAGATTCCTCTGGCCTCTCTTCAGAAGAATGTATACGGGAGAGTGCGTCTGCCTTTACGTTCTTGGTCCCGGGGATATAGGAAAGGTGAAAATCGAATCGAGAAAAAAAAGAGCCCAAACGAGCCTGTCGTGGACCAAGGCGTCGAGCGTCCACTATGTAAAGAAGGTTCTTGTGGTCCATGACAATAGTAAACGGCTCTTTCGACCCCTCCAGCAGGTGTCTCCACTCTTGAAGAGCCATCTTCACGGCCAGAAGTTCCCTGTTACCCATGTTATAGTTCCTCTCGGCAGACGAGAATTTCTTGGAAAAATATGCACAGGGATGTAACTTATCTTGGGGCGTGGGTCTCTGAGAAAGAACGGCACCAGCGCCGCAATCAGAAGCGTCGACCTCCAGGACAAAGGGAAGTTCAATGTTGGGATGACGGAGAATAGGTGCGGATATAAAGGCTTCCTTGAGTGTCTCGAAGGCGGAGATGGCCTCGGATGACCAAGCAGAAGGATCAGCTCCTTTTTTGGTGAGCGCAGTAAGGGGTGCCACAATGGTGGAAAAACTCCGTATAAACTTACGATAATAATTAGCGAACCCTAAAAAACGTTGTATGGCCTTGAGAGAGTTGGGTCTTGGCCATTCAGTGACTGCTTGAAGTTTACCGGAGTCCATCATAAAGCTCTCATCGGAAATGATGTACCCCAGGAACGGAGTAGAGGTCTGATGAAAGGTGCACTTCTCCAGTTTGGCGTACAAATGGTGTTCACGGAGACGGGAAAGGACGTAGGAGATGTGGCGTATATGGTCCTGGAGATCTTTGGAAAAAATCAGGATATCATCCAAGTATACAATAACGAAAATATTGAGTACCTTATGAAAGACGTCGTTGATGAAATCCTGGAAGACAGCGGGAGCATTACATAAACCGAAAGGCATTACCAGATATGCGTAGTGTCCACTACGAGTGTTGAAGGCCGTCTTCCATTCATCCCCCTTCCTGATGCGCACCAGGTTATAGGCACCACGTAGATCCAACTTGAAAAAAATCTTGACCCCCTGTAATTTATCGAACAGTTCGGTAATAAGGGGAAGGGGGAAACGACTTTTAATAGTTATGTGTGTAAACCCCTGTAGTCGATGCAAGGCCTCAACGACCCGTCCTTTTTCTTGACGAAGAAAAACCCAGCCCCTGCTGGGGAATTGGAGTGACGAATAAAGCCTTTCTTGAGATTCTCCTGGATATATTCATCCATAGCGTGAGATTCTGGTAATGACAAGGGGTAGGTCTTGGACTTGCGTAGGGAGTAACCTGAAACTAGATCGATCGTACAATTGTAAGTCCTGTGTGGCAGCAAGAGGTCTGACTGTACCTTATTGAAAACGTCCCGGAATTGATGGTAAACGGAAGGTAGAATAACTTCAGGAACAGAGGTATTGGCCAGCAGTTGTTGAGTCTCGCCTGACCTCGGCCTCCAGGAAATGGGAGCAGAGGAAGTCCAGTCAATGAGAGGATTGTTAAGCTGTAGCCAAGGAAGACCAAGGGTGATGGGATCCCAGGAGTGTGAATGGCATCGAGAACTAAGATCTCCTTGTGCAGATGTGAGGACAGAAGCAAGGGAGCCGTCTCTAAGGAGATGTGGGCTGGGGTAAGAGGACGTCCATCGATACCGACGAGTGCGATGGGAACCTTCTTTCTCACGAGTGGTATGCGGTTTAACCTGGCGAATTCAAGATCCACGAAGTTTCCTCCAGCTCCTGAGTCAATGAAAGCGGCGGTAGAAGTCTTGAACTTATCGCCTGATAGGGAGACTGGAAATGTAAGTTTCTTAGGGAGTTCACCTTTAGAAAGGGGACGTGGAGACATTTCACCCAGAGAGAGCCCCTCTGTACTCACTGGGTGTTCCCGTTTCCCGGACACAGTGGACACTCCCGAACCAGATGTTCCATGGATCCACTGTAGAAACACAATCCCCCAGCGTGGCGGAACTGCCGTATCGGTGTGCGGATGCAGTGTACCCCCAATTGCATTGGCTCTGGCAACTCCAGTGCAGGACGAAGAGGTATGGTAGCACTTGGGGGAGCAGGAGTGTTGCTGGGAGTACTGGAGAACGGAACTTGAAAGTTATGGAAGCGAGTGCGCTGACGCTCAGAGCGGTGTACCTGGATACGTTGATCCACTTGGACAGCCAAATCAATGAGGACCTCCAATTGATCCGGCCTGGATTGGCGAGAGAGTTTGTCCTTGATGGGATCTGCCAGGCCTTGCCAGAATACGGAGACGAGAGCCTCTTGTCCCCAGTTAGTCTCGGCTGCTAGAGTCCGGAATTCCACAGCATACTGTGTCACCATTCGCCGTCCCTGAGTGATCTGGAGGAGAGAATCAGATGCCATCTCCCGACGAGCGGGAGAATCGAATACTCGTTGAAACTCGGCTTTAAATGCCGGGTAATCTTGGGTAAGGTCAGAACGTCGCTCCCAAACCGGGGAAGCCCAAGCCAGGGCACTGCCAGCGAGGAGGTAATAAATGTAGGCTACCTTCTTGTAATCAGTATTGTAGAGATGGGGGGCCATTTCAAACTGCACCTCACACTGGTTTAGGAAACCCCTACAATCTTGCGGTTCACCTGCATAAGGCTTGCGGTTCACCTGCATAAGGAATCCTTACATCTGAGCTGCTAACTGCGCTTGCGGAGTGGGGGCTTACATCTGGCGGGGTCGCGGTCGGTACCCTGTCTGAGAGTACTGCGACCTGGCGTGTAAGTGCCACAATTTGATCCGCCATGGCCTGGTTTTGCTGAAGCAGATTGGAGAGAAACTGTTGAAGTTCGGTCTGGTCTGCGTCTTGTGGGCTCGACATAATGTTACGCCGCTGCTGCCCACAGACCAGACCCGTCCCCTGAGCTGAAGGGGGAAGTGGTAATACACGCACCCGCAGCAAAGGGAGCGTGTCCGGAGTGTGGTATGAAGCGTTGCCAGGTCAGGTGTAGTAAGGTAGACAATACTTGCCGGTACCGGTTGTAGAGATAGAGTGAAGGATGCCTCGCCGAAGTCAGGGAGTGGAGAGTGGAGATAGGTCGTTGTCCAAGCCGTGTTCAAGGGGTTACCAGAGTGAGCGTTGTCCAAGGAGTGCCAAGATCGAGAGCCAGAGGGGGTAGTCGTACGAGCTGCGTCAGAACCTGTGAAAACACTGTGAGAATCCAGAAGTACTTCCATACAGAGACTATGTCGAGCAAAGACTGAGAGCAGAGAGGAGCTAGATAAAGCAGGAAGGTCCCATTAGGAACGGAGGCGGGACAGGAAGAGCTACCGGGAGACACTGCAGATTGGTGCAGGCATAACAGGCCAGGTGAGTCTTGTGAGTAACCTGAGTATGTCCGTGCAGTGTGCGGGGGCGGAGCCTGAGGTCCGGGGGACGGGAAGAAGAGTGTGCAGACTGAGCGTGCTCCGTAATGCGTGTACGCGCGTGAACCGAGCCAGTGGATGGTGCAGGTGTGCGTGCAGGAGGGCGTGGGCGCGCC
Organism: Ascaphus truei; assembly: GCF_040206685.1. Classification (NCBI taxonomy): domain Eukaryota; kingdom Metazoa; phylum Chordata; class Amphibia; order Anura; family Ascaphidae; genus Ascaphus; species Ascaphus truei. The sequence continues at coordinate 308,140,221 of NC_134487.1, read as the reverse complement.
CGGCACAGAGCAGAGGAATCGCCGAGGGGAGTGATCCCGCGACGGCGGCAGGGGCGAGGAGCCGTGGAGGCCGGTAAGGCAGGTTTGTTTTGTGTGTCCAGGGGCTCCCTGCGGGAAGGGGGTGCTCTGTGTGGGGAGCGAGGAGAACACCGATTCCTGACAAAAAGTGAGATGACATAAAACTCACACATAAAATAGCTGCGCCAGGGACATGCCGCCAGCCTCCCGCTCTCCGGTGCAATGTGTTCCTGCTCACCGCGTCCGGTATACAGGACTGCTACCCCTTGATGCAGGCGCCGGCTACAGTGTCCCTGTTCTGCCAACAGTACTTCCGGTCCAGGTCTCTGCATGCACAACGCGTTTCGGATTAACTAATCCTTCGTCAGGTGTTCTTATGGGATATTAAGGCAGGGGGTTAAGGGATATTAAGTCATGGGGTTAAGGGATATTAAGGCAGGGGGTTATGGGATATTAAGGCATGGGGTTATGGGATATTAAGGCATGGGGTTATGGGATATTAAGGCATGGGGTTATGGGATATTAATGCAGGGGGTTAAGGGATATTAAGGCAGGGTGTTATGGGATATTAATGCAGGTGGTTATGGGACATTAAGGCAGGGGGTTATGGGATATTAGGGTAGGGGGTTATGGGACAGGTTACGTTATTAGGCCATCCACTGTAATTACAATGGATGGAACAAGACTTGTCTTTAATGGAAAAAACCCTGTCTCCATCATTTCCCCATGCAATATATTCATGCTCCCCAATCATCTCTCTATTTCCAAGGTCACCCTGTCTCATTCTTTTCTTAAGAGTCATTCGTTAATAAATATGCTTTAAGCGATGGAAGTATCTGCATCATTACCCTGTAGGAGTAAAGCATCTAACATAACTCATTTGTTCACTGCTGCAAGGGTTTTATTAGCAGAGAGTGGACATGAGGAAGTTCAATAGCAGGACAGCACCAGGAATCAGGAAATCCCGTCTCTCATTTAAGATCAGATTTCTGGAAGAAAGAAGCTGACAGAACAGTGATACCATCTGCTCACGTGAGCCCCTTGCAGGTAGTATGATGCATTATTAACACCAGTGAATAAAATGGGATTCATGTAACCCATATATAGTGCTACAGATTTCCTACTCCATTCAGTTGTATCTAAATGAAGGGAAGACAAAAACTAAAGCCTTCACATAATGAAAGAGCACAAAATGCATGCAAGTGGGAAACTAACAGGAAAAGGCAAGCTCAGTCCGCCTCGTGCCGCTGCAGGGAGTCTGCTATGCTGCAGTATGAAGTATGAACCCATAGCGGGATATTGAGATCTTCCAAAATAGGGCACACTTTAATATATGAGAATAGAAGCAATCATTTCATTCATAATTAGCAGAAAACATACAGCACTAAAATCCTTTCAAAATTAAAATCAGTGAGCGCAGAGCAGGACACCGACAGTAACAGTATTAGGGGCCTTTCACCGCCTGTTTTTTAAGCGCTGCTATCACGGTATCAGAAAGCCTCGATTACCTGTGATAGCAAAATTCCCAAAATGGGCGAGTAGCCAGCAACGTGAAGATCGCCTCTCTGACAAGGCCTCACCGGCGATTTCTTTTGGACAGCAGAGAGAGCTGCACAGCGAGAGCCGCCTCTGCCTGCGCATATCTCGCCAGCGATCAAACGTTTTTAATATACATTTTAATACTAGTGTAGATGAGCAGGGGGTCTCCGGAGCAGAACTGCATTGATTTCAGGTCCGGGGACCCCTGCTTCCCGAGTTACAGGCCCCGTTATGGGGTGACGGTATCTCCTATGCCTTTTATTCCCACGGTCCCGTGGCACGGGACATTTAAATGCATAGGAGATACCGGCACCCCATAACGGGGCCTATATCTATGGAAGTAGGGGTCCCCAGACCTCAAATCAATGCAGTTCTGCTCCGGTGACCCCCTGCTCATCTACACTAGTATAACAATTAATATTAAAACAGCTTCATTAACTTAGCGCCCAACCACTAAGGCAATGAAGGGGTTAAACTTCAATAGCCTGTGTCTTGGGGCAGAGGGGTTGGATGAAGAGGGTAGTAGTCCCAGGGTGCGTGCTTAGGCCTGCCTTGAAGGTTGCGGGAGGAGTTAACACCTTCACTACCATAGTGGTGGGAACTGCTATGGTAATGAAGGGGTTAACCAGTCCAGCTACCCCCCGGAAGGCCTAAACATCTATCCTTGGGGCTACTATTCCCTTTACCCAATACCTCTACCCCCAAGAAACAAAAATAAACACAACATCTCTTCTACCCCCCTCCTCTACCCACAACAACCCCCCCAAACACATGGGCAACATTACTATTATCCACATATGGATAACAGTGCATATGCCCATTATAAAATCAAACATTAGCCAGCTAGCAGAAATAAAGTAAATAAAACGTTCAACTTACCCCTCCCATCATGAAGGGCGTCCTCGTCAGCATTCTCCAGGTCCATGTCCTCCGATACTAATAGAAAAACCAAGGCATAAAGCCCTGATAAAACGCTGCACCACACATTTCAAAGAAGCAAAAGGGAGAGAATAAAAACGATTTAATGTGCAAAAAAAGAAGGATTACACTGACATGTCTCGCCAAAAATTGGCTGTATCAAAGTGCATAGATTCTTATCTACTCCATGGGTATTTGTAGGGTCGCCAAATCAGGAAGTAAATTACCCGTTTTCACGCCATACCAGGTCACGTGATGACGCTCATGACGTCATGAGCGTCATCACGTCAGCCTATGTTTATTAAAATACAACAAAACCAACTTTATTAAACTTAACATGTAAACACGAACAAAATCAAAATAAAAATGTGATTTAAACAACTAAAGAGAATAATAAAGTACAGAAATAGATGCAAGCATACAGTAAGTTAAGCAGCATTAGTGATGATAATAATATAAAAGAAAATAGGTTTAACCTAACTATGTTGGTTTTAGTAATAACATCACTAGTATGACTATTAAGCTAGCTAGTTTCCTTGGATAAACAAAAGAATAATAAAAAAGCAAATTAATGATTAAAAAACAAACTATTATAATGGCCAAAAATATCATCAGAGGTATAGAATGCTTATGAACATGATTTGAGCCAGATAACTTGTACCAGGGTAATATAAACATATATGATATTAAACATTATGTAAATGATTAAAGTATGTAAATACATAGTACAAGGGGAACTATTAAACAAGTGTACCTTAAATATGGATATAAAGGCAATCAAAAAGTGATCAAGCAAACAAAATATAATAAATTGTACAATCAATTTGCATAATTCATTTAGTAATCTAATTGTATTGTATTGTATTGTATGTCTTTATTTATATAGCGCCATTAATGTACATAGCGCTTCACAGTAGTAATACATGTGGTAATTAAATAACAGATAATACAAATAACAGATCCTGGGAATAAGTGCTTCAGACATAAAAGTAACATTAAGGAAGAGGAGTCCCTGCTCCGAGGAGCTTACAGTCTAATTGGTAGGTAGGGTGAACGTACAGAGACAGTAGGAGGGAGTTCTGGTAAGTGTGTCTGTAGGAGGCCAAACTTTATGTATCATGTGTTCAGAATATCCACAGTACTATTCATATGCTTCTTTAAGCAAGTGTGTCTTAAGGTGGGTCTTAAAGGTGGATAGAGAGGGTGCAAGTCGGGTACTGAGGGGAAGGGCATTCCAGAGGTGTGGGGCAGTCAGTGAAAAAGGTTTAAGGTGGGAGAGGGCTTAAGATACAAAGGGGGTAGAAAGAAGACATCCTTGAGAAGAACGCAAGAGTCTGGATGGTGCATAACGAGAAATTAGGGCTGAGATGTAAGGAGGGACAGAAGAGTGTAAAGCTTTAAAAGTGAGGAGAAGAATGGAGTGTGAGATGCAGGATTTGATCGGAAGCCAGGAGAGGGATTTCATGAGGGGAGATGCTGAGACAGATCTAGGAAAGAGTAGAGTGATTCTGGCAGCAGCGTTTAGGATAGGTTGTAGGGGAGACAGGTGAGAGGCAGGAAGGCCGGACAGCAAGAGGTTACAGTAATCAAGACGGGAGAGAATGAGGGCCTGAGTCAGAGTTTTAGCAGTCGAGACACAGAGGAAAGGGCGTATCTTTGTTATATTGCGGAGGAAAAGGCGACAGGTTTTAGATGTGTTTTGAATGTGAGGGGCGAACTAATATTAATTTTATGATCAAATATAAGTTTACCAACAGATTCTGATTGCATTATCATATCATATAGTGTCCTAGTAGTTCGCTACAAGTGTATAATAAATTTAATGAATATATATCCCGATAAATATAAGAATCTGAATATACAACTGCACTCAAATATGCAGATCTAATACACAATAATAGATTAACAATAGCATATACTGTACGAAAAACCATAATAGGTCAGTCAGGCAACATATATGATTTCCATATAAGGTATGAATGACAAAAGTTAAAAAAGAGATAAAGATAACCTAATCCCCGACCGAAATATGGTCAATTTTGAAATATATAGAAAAATATGCATGACTCTTGTTATACATCAATATAAGCAATTCTGAAAAATGCATACAAAGAATACGATGTTATAGGGATTATAAAGGTGAATCTACGAATACACGAAGAGTGTTATGAGATCAACAGAAGGGAGCGCACTGGATCATTCATAAAAAACTACTAATGTCCCAATCAATGTTGAGACCCATTGGTGTTGTAGTCCGTAGAGTGAAGATCCAGTACATATCCCTTCTGTCAAGACTCTTCACCCGATCTCTGCCTCCCACATGGAGCAGGATATGCTCAATGCCTTGGAATCTGAACAACTCTGCTTTTCCCCTTGGACAGCTCGCTGCATGCTTTGAAACTGGATGGTTTAAGTCTCCTTTTTTAATTAGTCTTAAGTGTTCCTGAATACGTTGCTTTAGCAGACGTATCGTACGACCTACATATTGTTTTCCACAGCCACAGGTAAGAAGATAGATGACAAATTTAGTTTCACAATTAATGAATGAATAAATGCTATAACTTCTACCTGTGACTGTGGAAACAAAACGGGACGATACCTGCATAGCAGGACATGTGATGCAATGATTACATTGGAAAGTGCCCTTTGGTTTATTGGTAACATCTCTAACTGTCTGAAAAAGACTTGGGCACAAGTCATCGCCTATTGTCCTTGCTTTACAAAAAACAAATCTCGGACCTTCACCAACAACAGGGTCAAGCTGGAGTATTTTCCAATATTTTTTTAACATGGATAATGGATTTAATGGATACTGATTGTTTACTAAATCTAGTGATAAATAGTGGAAGGTTACCCCTCCCTGTATCCCTGTTCTTCCTTTGGCGTGTATGTGCTCTATCCACACACAATACTTCTTTAAATGCTTGATCCAAGTCCTTTTTCTTGTACCCTCTTGCTAGAAACTTATCCAACAGATCACAGGATTGTAGAAGAAAATCTTCATGGTTAGAGCAGTTTCTCTTTAGTCTTAGGAGTTGTCCCTTTGGTATACCCCTTAATAGATTGGAGGGATGGCAGCTGTCAGCACGAAGGAAAGAATTCCATGCATTAATTTTACGATAAACATCTGTGTGTATGTCTAAGTTCAAATCCACATATAGAAGTAAATCCAGATAATGAATGTGCTGGCAGTGATAGGTATAGGGGAATTTTAGATTTCAATTATTATTATTAAGTGTGTCAACAAAAAGTAAAAGTGTCGTGACATCCCCATCCCAAATAAAAATCAAATCATCAATAAATCTCCTGTAAAACACAATATGATCCCTAAAGAAATTAGTATCCCCAAACACGTGGAACGACTCCCACCAACCTATAAACAGGTTGGCAAAGGAAGGAGCAAAACTGGTGCCCATAGCCGTTCCACGCGTTTGGAGATAAAAAAACACCATCAAACAAAAAATAATTGTGATTTAATAAAAAGTGAATAACATCCAAAATAATTGTATTCTGTGCCGGTGAAAGTGTGGATTTATTTAAAAAAATGTCTGACAGCTGCCATCCCTTGTGTGTGGTCAATAATCGAATAAAAGGACACAACGTCCATTGTTACCCATAGGTAACTGCTCTTCCATTGAATGTATTGCATTTTGTTAATCAAATTACCACTATCCATGATATATGAGGACAGGTCTCGTACAAGTGGCTGCAAATAGCCATCAGCATATCTAGAAACATCATCTCCCAAAGACCCAATGCTTGCCACTATAGGTCTCCCAGGAGGGGAGACTAGTGTTTTGTGGATCTTTGGGAGATAGTGAAATATAGGAATTACTGGATAAGGGCTATACAAATAATCCATTTCTTTATCATCAAGAATACACAACATCCTACCCTCGTCCAGGAGATTACGAAGATCTTTTAGAAAAAGAGATGTTGGGTCAGAGCGTAGGACAGCATAGGAAGAACCAGTTGGCGTATGGCCTCCCAGTGATAGTCGTCCCTATGATGAACCACGATGGCCCCACCCTTATCAGCCCCCTTAATAATCAAAGATTTATTAGATTTCAAAGATGTCAAGGCTTGTTTTTCTTCCTTAGTGATGTCTATGCGTTTGAATATACATAGGGTCATTTGATCGCAGTTCAATGCTAAATCCTCTTAGTGTACATTTATCCAGTTAAGTCTTGCAAAAAGGGTTTCCACAGCCTCTCTTTTTTCTATTGCATTTCATTATTGAAAGGATTCAGGATTCTGTACAGTGAATAGCTTTCATTTTTAGTGTATCCCACCTATTAGAGCCCCAGCTACCTTCCCTATTGAGGGTAATCTCTTCCATGTCCTCCGATGCCAGCAAGAATACAAGAAAAATACAATCTAATGGCCACAAACCTCTTAATCACCTTAGTGGTTAATAACCACAATAGTAATTAGGGGTTAACCCCTGTCACCCGCTACCCACCCGGGAGGCCTAACCACCCACCCCGGCCCCACTATACCCATCCTGTAGCCATGGATGGCACAGTGGTATATCATACCCAAATACTATGGGCATGATAAGCCACTATAGCACTCAATGATCAACCTAATAAAAATAATTAAGGCCAAAAATACACAATATTCAAAGAAATACACCAGCACCTAAACACCACAAGAATAAAATAACTAAAAAGTCTCAATTACACATCAATTACATTAATCTATCACTAAAACAGCAAAAGAATTACAATTGTGTTATTCCAAAACATTAGAATACAAATAAATAAACATCTATCCAACCAATCAATAAAAGAAATAAAACCAGTAGCCAAAAATCAATTCATTCATTTAAACCAGAAGCCAACAAAACAAATAATTAATTTAAATTGCTAACCAATCCTAAAATGTACTAAAAACAAGCCATCCCAATTCAAAACAATTTAATCCAAACAATAAACAGAAATCGAAAAAAATATCAATCAATAGAAAACAAGCATTTGCCAAAAAAATAACCGGGGATTGACCTAAATATTATTATAGATCATATAAATGCAGAATATAAAAATTCCTCATTAAGTCCTTTTGGGAAAACACAATCAAGGGTGAATATCCATCTGGGTTCTTTCTGTAATAATATTTGTTCAAGATTACCATCCCTATTACTCATTCGTATATTCTGGATACCCATGCTTTAAAACCAAAACATTAAATAGTTAGATAGTTACATAGTAGATGAGGTTGAAATAATACATTACATACATCCATCAAGTTCAACCTATGCTAAATTTAGACGACAGATACTTAATGCTACATCCGTACTTACAGTATATTGATCCAGAGGAAGGCAAACAAAAACCCTAGTGACACATCATCATCATCATCCAATGATATCTCATAAGGAGAAAAATAAATTCCTTCCTGACTCAAATAATTGTCAATCAGATTATTCCCTGGATCAACATCCTTCCCATGTTTACTTATTTGGTATATCCCTGTATACCTTTCCTTTCTAAAAAGATATACAACCTTTTTTTGAACAAACCTATTGTATCTGCCATCACAGTCTCCATTGGTAATGAATTCCACATTGTAACTGCCCTTTCCTTTGTTGCCGGTGAAATCTTCTTTCCTCCAACCTCAAGGGATGACACTGTGTCCTTTGTACTGCCCTTGGGATGAATAGTTCTTTTAAAAGCTCATTGTACTGCCCCCGAATATATTTGTATACAGTTATCATATCCCCTCTTAGACGCCTCTTTTCTAATATAAATAAATCTAATTTAGCCTCTCCTCATAAATTAGATTGTCCATCCCCTTTATTAATTTGGTGGCTCTTCTCTGCACTATCTCTAGTTCCATAATGTATTTTTTTACGAGTAGTGCCCAAAATTATATTCCATATTCAAGGTGTGGTCTTACTAATGCTTTGTAAAGGGGCACAATTATGTTTACTTCCCTTCCATCCATTGCCCATTTAATGCAAGATTAGATCTTGTTTGCCTTTGCAGCTACTGCATGACATTGGGCACTATTGCTAAGCCTGCTGTCTACAAGCACTCCTAAATCCTTCTCCATCAAGGTGGAGTTTTGCAGTCGGAGGGAGCGGGTCTCTACACTTTACTTCCCTCCTTCCAACAGGGTACCTACTCCGACTGCTCTGGACCCTCTCTGTAGTGCTAAAGTGATTTTGTTTTGACCTGTTGATACCCCCGCTTGTACTGGTGTTTAACCAGTCATTCTAACACTATTTACTTTCGTTTTATTATACACCCATCAGTAGGCCTTGATAGGCTATTGTCGTATCACCTCTTTTTTAATAAAAGTGTTCATTATCCCTCATTGCGCCTGCCTGTCATTTGTTTTTCCATCAAGGATTCCCCCAATTTATCTATAATTAATGTGTACCCCTGTAAGTCACCTGTTTTTTCTTGTTTCCCAAATGCATACACTTACATTTATCTGTATTAAAACTTTACCTGCCCAAGTTTCCAGTCTCTCCAAGTCCTTTTAGAGAGAAATTACATCCTGCTCTGATTCTATTACCTTACACAATTTAGTATCATCAGCAAAGATGGAGACTTTGCTTTCTATGCCAACCTCAAGGTCATTAATAAACAAGTTAAAAGCAGGGGTCCCAGTACCGATCCCTGAGGTACTCCACTCACGACTTTAGCTCAACCTGAAAAAGTTCCATTTATGACAACCCTCTGTCTATCCTTCAACCAGTTTTCAATCCAGGTGCATACATTATTACTGAGTCCAATTTGCTTTATTTTATACACTAATCTCGTGTGAAACCGTATCAAAAGCCTTTGCAAAATCTAAGTAGACCACATCAACTGCATTACCCTGGTCTAAATTTCTACTTACCTCTTCAAAGAAACAAATAAGGTTAGCTTGGCATGTATGTACGTATGTCTTTATTTATATAGCACCATTAATGTACATAGCACTTCACAGCAGTAAAATACGTGACAATCATATAAATAACAAATATTATAGACTAAAGCAGTAAAATTCCAGGCATTATTGAAAACCCTGCTCTCTGATTGGTTAAAATTCCAGGCATTATCCAATTAGTAATGCCCGGAATTTAAGCAGCTTGCAATGTGTAGTTTTCAATGTGTTTATTTCCAGCCAATCAGCTTTCAGAACAACTGAGACAGGGCAGGGGATTCGTCTGAATGAAGTAACAGCTCTGAGACAGGGCAGGGGATTGGTCAGGACGTATCAGCCACGGGTTGACTCCTCCCCCTCCCGAGCTGACTGAGATTTTCTGAGCAGATTCAGTTGAATTGGGGAGGGGGGAGAGGGGGAGGGCTGCAAAGAAGTAAGTGTCTGTCTGCAGTGTGTTTGTGGCTGCAGTTTATGTGTGTCAGTAGCAGTGTGTGTGTGCTGTGCTGTTGTGTTGTATATCTGTATAGAGGTGCTGTGTGTGTGTCAGTGTCAGCAGCAGTGTTTATGTGTGTAGCAGCAGAGTTTGTGTGTGTAGAGCTATTCTGTGTGTGTGTGTGTGTGTGTGTGTGTGTGTGTGTGTGTGTGTGTGTGTGTGTGTGTGTGTGTGTAGAGCTGCTGTGTTGTGTGTGTAGAGCTGCTGTGTTGTGTGTGTAGAGCTGCTGTGTTGTGTGTGTAGAGCTGCTGTGTGTGTAGAACTGCTGTGTTGTGTGTGTAGAGGTGCTGTGTTGTGTGTGTAGAGGTGCTGTGTTGTGTGTGTAGAGGAGGTGCTGTGCTGTGTGTCTAGAGCTCCAGTGTGTGTGGAGTGTGTGTGTGTGTGGTGTGCCTGTGTGTGTAGAGCTGCTGTGTGTGTAGAGGTGCTGTGTTGTGTGTGGTGTGCTGGGGTGTGTGTGTGTGTGTGTGTGTGTGTGTGTGTGTGTGTGTGTGTGTGTGTGTGTGTGTGTGTGTGTGTGTGTGTGTGTGTGTGTGTGTGTAGCAGTAGTTTGTGTGTGTTGAGCTGCTGTGTGTGTGTGTGTGTGTGTACACAGAGGGGTGGCAGTGTGTGGATATAGATAACTGCAGTGTAAGCGTATGTAAAAATGGTTTCATGTATTTACCGTTTTATTTTAATAAAAAAAATCTATTTAACTATACAAAAGTGTCTATTATTTATTGAATAAGCCCACATATAGCCTATAATAGTAATAATCCCCTCAGAACATGGCATTACTGGCCAATAATGCCTTGGCTGGGTTAAAGTCCCTCGGGTTCACCTCGGGCCTTCAACTCTTCCAGCCAGGGCATTATTGGCCAGTAAGGCCCTGTTCTTCTGGGATTATTACTTAAATATAAATAACACATAAAGAGGAGAAGTGCTTCAGACATAAAAGTAACATTTAGGAAAAGGAGTCCCTGCTCCAAAGAGCTTACAATCTAATTGGTTGGTAGGAAGAACATACAGAGACAGTATGAGTGCGTTCTGGTAAGTGCATCTGCAAGGGGCCAAGGTTTATGTATGAGGTGTTAATTATCAGCCATGGAGCTACTCATATGGTTCCTTAAGCAGTTGTGTTTTGAGGTGGGTCTTAAATGTGGATAGAGAGGATGCTACAGTAGTTGGATATTGAGGGGAAGGGCATTCCAGAAGTGTGTGGCAGTCAGTGAGAAGGGTTTAAGGTGGGAGAGGGATTTAGATACAAAAAGGGTAGAGAGAAGACATCCTTGAGCAGCACGCAAGTGTCAGGATGGTGTATAGTGAGAAATTAGGGCTGAGATGTAAGGAGGGGCAGAAGAGTGTAAAGCTTTAAAAGCGAGGAGGATAATTGAGTGTGTGATGTGGGATTTGATAGGAAGCCAAGGGAGTGATTAGAGCAGAGGAGACACTGAGATAGATTTAGGAAAGAGTAGACACCGCCGTAGCACCCCCCCCCCAGAAGCGGACGCCACCGCAGCACCCCCCAGCCCCCGAAGCAGAAGCGGACGCCGCAACAGCACCCCCCCCCCAAAGCAGAAGCGGACGCCCTGTTCCCCCTGTTTTATTGTAACATCTGGTTAATCAGTGTCTGCATCATACACACACTGGGATCCATCCGGGAGCACAAGGGTTAATAGTTGTATAGTGATTATAGCCCTTTGTGTAATTTTTCCGCCTTTTCAGGCACCATTTTGCAGGCTCCCATAGGCCGCCATTGAGGCTCTATGTATTTAAATGGCGAATCTTGCTGTCGAGTCCTGTTCCTGAGAAGACCAGCAGATGGCGTCCGAGACGGAGAGCGGCGGTTTCCCATTGTAAGTCAATGGGCCCATTGACTTCAATGGAGAAATCCTCGAAAGAGCTTTCCAGGAACGAGTTGGCTGCCGTCCAAACCGCTTAACCGCAAAGCGGATACATTTTCAATAGGAGAGCTTTGATCACTGATAAGTCAAGTGCAACGACAAGTGGCGTGGGAATAAACAGTTCTAGGGCACCTAGAAATAAAATTCTTTCTGTCCCTAGTTCCTAGACCTCCCCCCAGTCGACCACAACCGGGTCCCCGTATCCTGGACCCCCGATAAGGGTCGAACCGAGAAGATTCCTACGATGGAAAGCCTGGACGAGTCGAGGTGCGTGGAGATCCTGGTGGGGAATCCATGAACGTTCCTCTGGTCCGAACCCCCTCCAGTGGACCAGGTATTGTACTCCTCCTCTGGAAATCCTACAATCCAGGATAGCCTGGACCTCGTACTCCTGTTGGCCTTGGATCAGAAGAGGAAGTGGAGGAGAAGTGGTCTTAGAAAAGCGAGGACTCTGAAATGCTGGTTTAAGCAAAGATACATGGAAGACTGAAGGAATCTTCATCGAGGGTGGAAGGCGCAGGCGATAAGCCACAGGATTAATCCTCCTGACCATGGGAAAGGGACCGAGGAACTTGGGTGCTAGCTTCATGGTAGGAACCTTTAGTCGTATATTCCTGGAAGAAAGCCAAACCCTGTCTCCTGGAGTGAAATCCGGGACCTGGCATCGAAGGCGGTCTGCCTGGAGTTTCTGTCTCCCTGTGGCCACCTTTAAGTTGTCCTGAATCCTCCTCCATAAGTCTTTCAACCGCTGGTACTCCTGAGGATAGAGGGGAGAAGGGTAAACAGGAAGGATGAAAGCCACAATTTATAAAGAAGGGAGATTCTTGAGTGGAGTCATTGCGAAGGGAGTTAAGAGCAAACTCGGCCCAAGGAAGCAGATCCACCCAGTCATCCTGTGTATCAGTTATAAAACATCAAAGGTATTGTTCCAGGTTTTGGTTGGCCCTCTCCGTCTGCCCATTGGTCTGTGGGTGGTATCCAGAGGAGAATTGTAGTAAAATACCCAATTTTCGAGAAAAGGCTCGCCAAAATCTTGACACGAATTGGGACCCTGGATCAGAAACGATGGTTGAGGGCACTCCATGAAGGCGAAAAATTTCCTGGACGAAAACATCCGCAAGCCTGGAGGAATTCGGAAGACCCCTCAAGGGAACAAGGTGCGTCTGTTTGGAAAAACGATCAATTACCACAAGAATAGTATTCATCCCTTTGGAGGTTGGGAGCTCTACGATGAAATCCATAGAAATATGGTTCCAAGGCCGATCTGGAATGGGTAAAGGAAGGAGAAGACCTGCTGGTCTGACCCGGGGTACTTTGTTGCGAGCGCATGTGCCACACGCTTTTACAAACTCCTCCACATCCTTAGCCCTCTCTGGCCACCAGAAGGTACGCTGGACCAGGTCGTTGGTTTTCCGTATCCCTGGAAGTCCTGCCGATTTAGAGGAATGGCACCACTCGAGGACTCTCTTGCGATGTTTGGGTGCCGTGTAGAGTCTTCCCTCCGGAACCTTGAACCCCACCGGAGCCCGTGATTGCTCGGATCGAATCTTGTCCATGATATCAAAGGAGTTGGCAGACACAATAAATTTAGAGGGAATTATCGTCTCTAGCTGCTCTTCAGACCTATCCTCTGCAATGAACTGTCGAGACAGGGCATCCGCCTTCAAGTTTTTGGAGCCAGGAATGAAGGAGATGAGGTAATTAAACCATGAAAAGAATAGTGCCCAGCGGGCTTGTCGAGCGCTCAAACGACGTGCCCCTTCTAAGTAGAGAAGGTTCTTATGGTCTGTGAGTATGGTTATGGGTGTCTCTGTGCCTTCTAAGAGGTGTCTCCATTCTTCTAATGCCAACTTGATTGCCAAGAGCTCCCGGTTACCGACATCGTAATTCCGTTCTGCGGAAGAGAATTTCTTCGAAAAGAAGGCACATGGGTGTAACCTGGCTAAGGGAGAAGTCCTTTGGGACAGGACAGCACCAGCCCCGATGTCAGAGGCATCCACTTCCAGAGTAAATGGAAGTTTAGGGTCTGGGTGGGTGAGGATAGGGGCAGACACAAAAGCCTTTTTTAGAAGGTTAAATGCCCGTATGGCGGTTTCGGACCATGATGAGGGATCTGCACCTTTCTTGGTTAGAGCAGTGATGGGAGATACCGTAGAAGAAAAATTGCGAATGAAGCGCCGGTAATAGTTTGCAAAACCTAGAAAGTGTTGCACGGCTTTGAGGGTGGTCGGACGGGGCCAGTCCAAAATGGCCTTAAGTTTTTCTGGATCCATATTGAAGCCGGAGTCAGAGATAATGTATCCCAGAAATGCCACGGACGTCAGATGGAACTGGCATTTCTCCAATTTCGCAAAGAGATGGTTCTCCCGGAGGCGTAACAGCACCTGTTGAACGTGTTTGATGTGTTCTTGGGTGGATATAGAAAAGATTAGGATGTCGTCTAAGTAGACGATAAGGAATTTGTTAAGAATGTCCCGGAAAATGTCATTGACAAAATCCTGAAAGACTGCTGGTGCGTTGCACAGACCAAACGGCATGACCAGGTATTCATAGTGGCTGTCATGGGTGTTAAAAGCAGTCTTCCACTCGTCCCCCTCACGTATCCTTACTAGATTGTAGGCGCCTCTTAGATCCAGTTTAGAAAAAATAGTAGCTCCCTGAAGGCGGTCGAAAAGTTCCGATATCAAGGGCAGCGGGTAGCGGTTCTTGCGCGTGATGTTATTCAAACCCCGGTAATCGATGCATGGACGAAGAGAACCGTCCTTCTTTTTTACGAAAAAGAAGCCTGCTCCGACTGGGGAGGAAGATTTTCGGATGAAACCCCTCTCTAAATTCTCTTCAATGTAAGTGTTCATGGCTTTAGTCTCTGGGAGAGAGAGTGGGTAGGATCGTCCCCTGGAAAGAGCTGCCCCGGGCAGCAGGTCAATCGGACAGTCGAAAGGTCGGTGCGGAGGTAGAACCTCGGATCGTGCTTTGTCGAACACATCGCGGAATTCCAAATACACAGAAGGCAAGGAGTCTACCTTCTCTGGCAGTGTACACAACCCACCAATCTTCTGGAATATCTTAGTACAGGTCTTGGCACATGGAGCACCCCACTGGATGGGTTCCCGATCTGTCCAGTCGATGCGAGGATTATGGACTTGGAGCCAAGGAAGACCCAAATTCAACTCAAAGGAGGGAGTGTGGATAACATCGAGGGTAATGATCTCCGTATGAACGTCGACGAACTGCAGTAGGAGAGGCACCGTCTGTAGCGTGATGAATGCCGGCTGTAGGGGTCGACCGTCAATGGCCTCCAGACCCACTGGAGTCCTCTTACTGATAAGTTGAATATTGTTCCGTCTAGCAAAGGTTTGGTCGATGAAATTGCCTGCGGAACCGGAGTCTATGAACGCCCGTGCTTGAGTATGAAACCCCTCTCCAGACAGTGTTACTGGCAACAGTATCCTGGTGGGAAGGACGTCTTTGATTATGGGAGAGAGTGACAGTATTCCTAACGAGACTCTCTGGGATCTCATTGGGAGTTGGCGTTTCCCGGCTTGTGGGGACACTGGAGTACTAAGTGACCGGAATTGCCACAGTACATGCAGAGACCGGCATTGCGCCGGCGTTGTTTCTCGGCAGAAGACAGCTTATTACCTCTCAACTGCATTGGTTCTGGGACGTCCCAGGATGGAGGTGTTGGAGGCACGAACGATGGGGCAAGAGGCCTTCAAACCCGTTGACGGTAACGAGAACGTTCAGTCTTCCGTTCCTGCAGACGCTGGTCCACCCGAATGCACAGACCGATCAAATCCTCTAGGTCAGTGGGATGTTCCCGCGCCGCGAGCTCATCCTTTAGGGATTCTGACAGGCCTTGGCAAAACGCCGAAGATAGTGCTTCATTGTTCCATCCCGTCTCAGCAGCAAGGGTGCGGAACTCCACAGCGTACCGGGCGATGGAACGATCTGCCTGGTTTATGTGGTGGAGAGAAGAAGCTGCCGTTAATTGCCGTGTAGGGGTGTCGAAGACACTTCGGAACTCATGGGCGAAGAGGTCGATGTCCTGAATGATGGGACCTTGTTGTTCCCAGATGGGAGAAGCCCAGGCCAGCGCCTCGTCGATGAGAAGAGCCACAATATAGCCGACCTTAGAAATGGAAGAGGCAAAACGAGAGGGCGAGAGTCGGAATTGGATGAAACATTGATTAAGGAAACCCCTACATCCTTGGGGATCCCCAGCATAGTATTTGGGAGCAGGAATACAGGGTTCCAAAGCAAATGGAAGTGCTGGAAAGGCTGTTGTGGAGGTTGTGGGAGCCATCGGTGAAGGTTCCCGACTGGAAGCTCGGGCTTGAACGGTAAGGGAATGAAGGCTCTGCTGAAACATCTCCATCCGCCTATCATGTTGTTCCAGATAAGTCTCAAGCCTGATGAAGAGATTCGTGTGGGAATTTAAAGTACGCTCCACCTCAGCGGGGTCCATGTTTGTTGGGCTGAGCATAATGTCAGGACGAGCTCACCACAAACGAGGCGGGACCGCGGTGCTGAGGTGGGATAGGATATAACGCCACCCACAGCCACGAGGGCACGTCTTGAGAGTAGAGTGGTCTGTGTGTCCGAGTCGGGGCAGGAGAGGTACGGATAGTAGAGGGTGCTGTTCGCCAAGTCCGGGGTTAGAGAGAGGGACGTAATCGTTTACCGTTTGCCGGGTTCGGGATGCCAGAGGTGCGGAGAGTCGTATTGCCGTATGCCAAGTTCGGGATGCCAGAGGTGCAGATAGTCGTAGAGGAAGCCGGTTCGGTACACGAGGAAGACTGCAAAGAAGACAGGACAAGACAGGACTAGGGAGGCAGAGAGTGATGAGAACAACTGGTTCTATGCTCAGCCGAGAAGTTAATGAAGCTGCAGGGTATATATAGGCAAGAGGGTCCAATGGCAGAGTAGCAAGGTGGGGGTGTGTGAATGGGCCAGGCTGAGACAGGGATAGGTCTAGATGAGTTCCTGGAGGAGGAGCAATAGATCCTAGAAGATCTGGTATATTGGATTGCAGCATTGGAAATAGGTACTGTGCCTTTAAGAGGCTGGTGCGCCTCCGTGTGGCCGCGCCTCCGTGTGGCTGCGCCTGTGGATGCGTGAGCGGGCACACGCCCAGACCCGAAGGCAGAAGAAGAGGACTGACGTGCGCGCGCGCGCACAGGGGAAACGGAGCTCGGCGTCCTGGAGGAGGGATCCGTGTGAGACGCGGGAAGCCCTGGCAGGGCTGCAGGTAAGTGGGGAGCACGCCAAGAGCGGTGTGACTCCCCGTTCGTTACACACCTTTTGTAAAGCGCTATATAGACTGTGGGCGCTTTCTAAATGTATATTTACACGCATACACACACACACACGCACACACTTAAATCACTAACATTCAGGGACCATTTAACACCTTAAGTCATATATCGCATACTGCACAGGGGGAGGGATAGGTTTCATCCACAGATACATTCCAGGATGCACTGTTTTTAAGTTAAACCTTTCTTGCTTTATTCATTGTAACATCGCCGGACGAAGAGATCAGTGTATCTCGAAAGCTCGCACAAATAAAAGCATTTCGTTAGCCACAGAACGGTATCGTCTATTCTTTTTTTATTAGTAAGCTTGGCTAACACGGTACAGATATATATATATATATATATATATCTAACAGTGTCCCCCCCAATCCCAGATAGAGGCCATTACAGGGTGTGTGGTGCATATACCTGCAGGCAATAAGAGGGCTGAGTTGTCCGCGATGACTTTGGGACACAGGATCAGGCTTCTGGGGTCCATACACCAGCCGTCCTAGCTCTTCCCCACCTCCCTAGTGGAGGCAGAGGTATGGTCCACACTCACTCCTACCCAGAGGGAAGAGCACAAGGGAAGGCCCCAATCTCAGGCTCCCAGTCATGTGACCTGCCTTCCTCACAGGGAAGGAACAACCTCCAAATTTATGGCGGTCCTTCCCTTAAGTACAGCCAGAAGGCGGGCACCCCGTTGTACCAGCTACAACAGGATGTACAACCCTCTGCTGTCACTCAAGTGCAGTACCAAAGGTGAAGGGGAAACCCCCATACCAACTACTGGCAAGCCTATAATACCAGGGTTTACTGCCAGCCCATAGCGTAGAATAGTAGCCAGGGGGTACCCGTTACATACATACATATATATATATTTTTTTAAAGATCACTTGTGAGCACTTTCACATGTCTTAGACAGGTTGCCTTTTTCACCCACCATAACTTAAAATATGATGGTATACACCACCTCAGGGTGGTGCTGAGGAAGGTCCCATGAGGACCAAAACGTTGGTTATGTTTGTGCTGCTGTTCATCTGAATACAGGTCTTTTTTCATTTACCATTGAGTGCTGTCTTTTGTTTGCTCTTGCCAGAGTAGACTACCCCTTGCTGTTTTATTCTTACATAGACATGCACCGCAATTATTGCCTGGTCTGTGGAGTGCCAGCTGTCGCTTTATTTTGTGTATATATATATATCATGTTAAAAATGGTTATTGAGGCAAAAAGTGACACTGTGTGCTCATTTGCATGTCATTTCCCAGAATCCCTTGCTGCAGTGGAAGTGCTGTATGCTGGGTGATAATGGGGAAAGGTGGGGTTGCAGACCTGCCTAAGACATGCAGATGAGCATACAGCTATATTTGCATATTTGCTTTCCTGTGGAGGGTTTTTGTCACTTTTTTTACTCACCATAACTTAACTCAGTATTATGGTTTAGCCTATCCCATAAGCCTCTCTTGCATTCCCAGTAAAATCAACCCCACACTGATGAGACCCATTAAGGTCGAAACAGCTGTCTGTGGGTGGTTTTCTGGGTATGCACCTTAACCCTGGCTGTGCTCAAAGCTGTGACCATGCAGCAAGCTTAAGCCTATAGGGAACCATGTTAAAAATGGTTATTGAGGCAAAAAGTGACACTGTGTGCTCATTTGCATGTCATTTCCCAGAATCCCTTGCTGCAGTGGAAGTGCTGTATGCTGGGTGATAATGGGGAAAGGTGGGGTTGCAGACCTGCCTAAGACATGCAGAAGAGCATACAGCTATATTTGCATATTTGCTTTCCTGTGGAGGGTTTTTGTCACTTTTTTTACTCACCATAACTTAACTCAGTATTATGGTTTAGCCTATCCCATAAGCCTCTCTTGCATTCCCAGTAAAATCAACCCCACACTGATGAGACCCATCAAGGTCGAAACAGCTGTCTGTGGGTGGTTTTCTGGGTATGCACCTTAACCCTGGCTGTGCTCAAAGCTGTGACCATGCAGCAAGCTTAAGCCTATAGGGAACCATGTTAAAAATGGTTATTGAGGCAAAAAGTGACACTGTGTGCTCATTTGCATGTCATTTCCCAGAATCCCTTGCTGCAGTGGAAGCGCTGTATGCTGGGTGATAATGGGGAAAGGTGGGGTTGCAGACCTGCCTAAGACATGCAGATGAGCATACAGCTATATTTGCATATATATATATATATATATATATATATATATATATATATATATAGTGGTTGACAAATCACCAAAAAATCTACTCGCCACTTAGTACCAAACGTGTGCTGCTTGGGCCAATATTTACTCGCCCGGGGGTTAAATCCACTCGCCCGGGGCGAGCAAATGTATAGGTTTGTCGAACACTGTATATATATATATATATATATATAATTCCTGCCAAAAAATGTCCAGATTGAGCATTTGTGTACTTGTTTCTATTACCTCAGCAAATAAAAGCTTATTAATTTTGACATGCCTCATTTAGTATTGTGCTTATATATTGAAATATTCTGTTTCTTAATGACTGCCGGTAATATACTTATGTCACCTAAAGGTTCCAATGTTGGAACATTACAGAGTACCTGTGTGTGAGTGAAATAATTTGCTATAAATCTGCAAATTCCTCTTTGGGCGGAAGGTTTAATTTATGCGGCCCTGTATGCATCAGACTAGCACCGACAAAGTGGGTATATTAATTATATTAACAGAAGTTAGTCAATCAAAATAATTAGGGAAAGGTATGATGAGAGACTAATGCAGTTTGATGTACAGATTATATATGGAGAGTTTGTGAAGACATTAAAGATATATAGGTGAACTTTCTGCAAAGTCATCTCAAATCAGCTTAGAATATAGAAGATGGAAAGTGATGTTCATTGATATGGAAAAAGTCACCCAAATATCTCAGCATGAAACATATTGACTGAAATCAGTGGGTCACCGTGGATGCCGGTGGGGTGGGCGGTGAGGAGGAATTGGGGCCCGAGGGGGTGCCGCCCGGTTGTGCTGCTGGAGAGGATGGGTCCCATTGAGGCTGGGGAGGGTACTGGGGGGAGGTGATGGTGATGTGAGTGCCGGTAGGGGGGAGGGGAAGGGTGTGTTCTGGTAGGGGGGGAGGGGAAGGTGAGGTGGGTGCCGGTAGGGTGGAGGGGAAGGGTGTGTTCTGGTAGGGGGGGAGGGGAAGGTGAGGTGGGTGCTGGTAGGGGGAGGGGAATGTGAGGGGGATTATGCTAGGGGGGAGGGGAAGGTGAGGTGGGTGCCGGTAGGGGGAGGGGAAGGTGAGGTGGGTGCCGGTAGGGGTGGTGAAAAGGTGAGGTGGATGCCTGCAGGGGTGAGGGGAAGGTGAGGTGGATGCCATAAGGTGGGAGGGGAAGGTGATGTGGATGCCGGTAGGGGTGAGGGGAAGGTGAGGTGGGTGCCGGTAGGGGTGATGGGAAACTGAGGTGGATGCCAGTAGGGGTGAGGGGAAGGTGGATGCTGGTAGGGGGGAGAGGAAGGTGAGGTGGATGCCGATAGGGGTGAATGAAAAGTGAGGAGGATGCCGGAAGGGATGAGGTGAAGGTGAGGTAGATGCCAGAAGGGGGAGGGGAAGGTGAGGTGGATGCTGGTATGGGGGAGGGGAAGGTGAGGTGGATGCCAGTAGGGGGGGGGGGAGTGAGGTGGATGCCGGTTGGGGTGATGGGAAGGTAAGGTGGATGCCAGTAGGGGTGAGGGGAAGGTGAGGTGGATGGCGGTAGGGGTGAGGGGAAGGTGAGTTGGATGCCGGTAGGGTTGAAGGGAAGGTGAGATAGATGCCGGTAGGGGTGAGGGGAAGGTGAGGTGTATGCCGGTAGGGTAGAGGGGAAGGTGAGTTGGGTGTGGGTAGGGGGGAGGGGAAGGTGAGGTGGTTGCCGGGAGGGGAAGGTGAGGGGTGTAGAGGGAGAGGGGGATTGGCCCGGTATTAAAGGGGTTGCACCCCATATGACCACCCCCTGACCTCACCAGGGAGGCAAGGGGTTAACTGGACTGCGGTCCAGGAATGTGGTTTTCACCTTGCTATAAAATGAAATTGTATGTTCCCCTGTTGTAATGTATTTCCACCATGTAAGTGTCTGTGCCAAACACTCACTGGGATCCATCCGGGAGGACAAGGGTTAATGGGTAGAAAGTGATTATAGCCCTTTGTTTCATTTTCCCGCCTTTTCAAGCACCATTTTGCAGAGTCCCATAGGCCGCCATTGGAGCTCCATTCATTTCAATGGCGGATCTAGCTGTTTTGGACCTGTTTCCCTCGAAGACCAGCAGGTGGCGTCCGAGAGGAGGAGCGGCGGTTTCCCATTGTAAGTCAATGGGCCCATTGACTTCAATGGAGATTCCTCGACGGCGATCTCCAGGAATAGGTTGGCAGCCGTCCAAACCGCAATACCGCAAAGCGGATACTTTGTCTAAAAAAGAGCTTTCATCACGATTAGTTCAAGTTCAACGACAAGTGGCGTGGGAATCTTAGGTTCTAGGGCACCCAGGAATAAAATTCTTTTTGCCCCTAGCTCCTAGGCCTCCCCTCACTTGACCACCACCGGGTTCAAGAATCCAGGACCCCCGAAAAGGGTCATGCTGGCTGAGCGGGTCGCGCCATAGGTTTCAATGGCGGCGGAAGAAGCAGCACGAGAAAACGCCTAAGTCCGAAACCCTAAAAATCATAAGCCCATGTCTCCAGTTCTGGAGGGTCCAGAGGGCCGAGGTTTGGGGTGCCTGCAGTCACTGTTCCGGCATGACCGCAGATCCATTCCCGACCCTCTCCGACCAACCCGACGGAGTATGGACCACCATAAATGTTCATGAGTTTTTCACATAGACTTCAATGGCAGCCGTTTCCCATTGACCGGCTATGGCGGAGAAGTCCCACAGGCTTCAACGGCGGCGGTTCCCCGTTGTAAGTCTATGGCGACAGACTCCCATAGACGCCAATGGCGGAGGTTCACCATTGAAAGTCTATGGTGGCGGAGCCCGTTGTTTTCAATGGGGAATAAGTGAAAAACTGAGATTTATTCTACAGCGGAGAAATTTGTAATAAAAGAATAAGCAGTTTATTTTGTATTTGTGTATTTCCTGTTCTGTAGGTCGCAGCGGGCTGAAATTTGGCCACTATGGTGAGTCAGTTCCGGCATTAAGAACTGGGCCATTTTGACCCGCTGGACCCAACCGAACCGGATATTTTAATATGGTTGTATATTAAGAACCATACTGTATTTCAAAGCGGGGACAAAAGCCCGCGAAGATTCCTGCACACTAAGGAATGCAAATAGTCAGGGGTGTGACCCAATGTCTAAGAACCAGGCCCCTGATCAAAGACTCAGATACTCTGTTTACATAAGGGTGGAGAAGCGTGAAGCTGGAGTGGTTTGTAGGTGCTATAACTCACACCTACAAACAAAGAATATCCTGCCAGATACCCCATCTGGCAGACTGCCCGGCACCCCTGATTTGGGTGTGGGGCTACAGAAATTAGACCCTCAGGGTCCCAGTACGCATGTGCCATCTAGCTGGGGGTCATGGGTTAACAATGTTCCCACGTTTGAGATTGGGTGCAGTTAATTGTTCCCCAATAGTCTGCACTCAATGATAAGAATAGGGTTGCAAAGATATATAAACTGTTGTCAACCCTACAGTCTTTGTCTTCTTGATACATCTGGATTGTTACCTGATTGCTGGAGAATTGCTATTTGACTACTTCTTCATTCCAACCCCTAAGTAAGTGTTCCCTTCTTGTCTGTTAATTGTACTATATTGCTGTGTTCACCTATCTAAGGAATAAATATACTTTATGATATCTAAGCCTCGTTCAGTTCAACCCAGTTATTTGGTGTATATTATATCTTGTCATAGGTTACAGTGACAAGCAATATAATAAACTGGTGGCAGAGGTGGGATTGAACTGAACCTGTATTACAGTTTACTGCGGGACTCTGTAATACAGTGGGAACTCGAGGTGAATTGCGAGTTCCTGGAACTAAAGATATTGCACACACAGTAGTGCAACATTTAACACAAGTTGTAACACCACCTCACTGTTACGACCGAACCTCTTCAAGCCGTGAACCATGAGCGAGGTTGAAGGGTCATCCGTTATCCAGACCCGAGCTCAGCTGCGGTACAAGTGCTGGGAATATGGACTCGCCTGGGAGGACCAAGAGGTCGCACAGATGAAGGAGGCGATCAGAGACCACGAAGCCCGGCTTGCAGTGCCTTAGGATACGGCTCAGCTTGCCCTTGTGCAGCCACCCGGAGAGCAGGGAAGGAACCCAGTGCCGGGGTGGCAGAATTCCGGGGAGGAAATGGGAGCACCTCCCGGGAGCAGTGCATCAGGATGGGTACTGGTTTCTGCGGCTACCAGTCCGTTCACCCCTGAAATGTAAGCCCAAGACTTACCAGGAAACGGAGAGACTCGCAGACGATTATGTGGCCAGCCGAGCACTGATGCCCGCCAAAGCAGCAGCCAAGGCGGCGGCGGCCCCGGCCAAAAAGTCTGCCAGTACCCCCTAATGGACTCAGTAACCGCCTGCGGGCTGCAGTGCACCGAAGGCGGGAGAGCTCCGGCACGAGCGCCAGTGCTACAACTGTAACCGCACTGGTCACATTAGACCAGATTGCCCGGAACCCCTGCGTTCCGGCGGACCCCATCAGGGGCAACGCACCCCAGCTGCGAAGCCGGTAGCTCGCATGTGGATGGCTTCCACCAAAGCAACCGGACTGGTCCTGGAAACAACTCCCAGCGAGACGTCCCATGCAATGCCTGTCCCGGTTTCTTCGTGCCTACAGCCAGGAGTGGAGGACATCTCAGCACAGACCTGCAGCAGACGGACGGCCGGAGCAGACATCTCACCCCGGTCACAGTCGGTGACCGGCAAGCTGTCGGCTTGATGGATTCAGGAGCTGCAGTGACCCTGGTCCGACCTGATATGGTCCGGCCAGAGGAATTGCTCCCAGGGCCTGGGATGGAGATCACTGTGGCCGACGGAGAGCCACGTTTCCTGCAAATTGCCAGGATCTTTTTGGATTGGGGGGAGGGACAGGGTGTGCGGGAGGTGGGGGTTTTACCCGGCTTGGATGCTGAGGTTCTTCTTGGCAATGATCTGGGACCGATGACCTGCACCTACGACCGGGTACCCAGACCCGCTGCGGTGGCGGCGGTTACCCGAAGCCAGACAGCGTCAATGGCGGCGGTGCCAGACCCCCTGCCTTTGGGACCAACGATAGCGGAGGGCGCTGAGGAGCCCGGGGAGGTAAGCCAGGATCAGTGGCAACCTGTCAGGATTGCCTAGACCTCCTGCCTAGCCATAGCTTCCTTGTCCACTGGGTGTGCTGCTGCCTTCTGTTGGCTCGGGTTCCTCTGTCTGTCTGTCTTCTTGTTGCTCCTGTCTCTGTCCTTATAGCTTGCTTCCTGTCTGTTGGTTTTGCCTTTGCTTCAAGTCAGACTCCCATGCACATGCCTGTCTTTGATCCTGATCTGTTTATGTACCTGTACCTGTATTATAGTCTGTTCACAGTAAAGGTCCTTGCTAGTAATCTGGCTTGTCCCTGGTTATTCCTGCTCCCCGGTCTCAGTCCCTGCTCCCTGTTCTCAGTCCCTGTCCCACCTGTCCTGTTCCAGTCTCCTCGTTGCCGACCTCTGCTTGTTACCTGACTTCGCTACCTGCCGCCTGCCTCGGACCCCTGCTTGTTACCTGACTTCGCTACCTGCCGCCTGCCTCGGACCTCTGCTTGTTACCTGACTTCGCTACCTGCCGCCTGTCTCGGACCCCTGCTTGTGACCACTACTTCGCTTCCTGCTGTTCCGGCCACCGAGATCCTACCCGCCACAGGAGTCCCTCGTGACAGAAAGCAAAGGCCACTTCTGGATCTCGCTGGAACAGATTCTTCTTCTGCCTGCACCCTTTCCTGCCTGCTGCAACAGACCACATCCGCATGGTTGAAGATAAGTACTTTCGTTTCTTTTTTGGAAATCCAAGTTGGGATTTTGAAAGGTTTTTTTTGTTGCTGCTAAGTGTTCTGCAAGAATTATTGCGTTCATAACAAAAACATTTTTTCTGAGACTAGAACTGTTGCTGCAGAGACTATTGCAGTGCCTGGGTTAACCCTTGCAGTACCTGTTGCCACCTTTTTAGACTCTGACTTTTCATTTCCTGGATAAGGCTTGTCTCTGCATCACTGGTTGGACCACTGCTGTTCACAGGGTTCTCATTTCAAAAGACAAGAGTGCTTCTATTATTTTTGTTACTGCATACTGTGATTTTTCCTGCAATCTGTAGTTTTTCATATGATTGGTTCTAAGGTTTCAGGTTTACCTGCAAGTTCCCCTAAAGTTTGTTTCTCTGCAACATATGATATCCCTACGCCTGATATCAAAGGTTTCAGATTTGACTGCAGGGTTCTCTGTCTGATATTCCTATGTCAAAAGTTTCAGATCTAACTACAAGTTTTCTCTGTATTAGTTTCCTGCTGTCTATGATATTTCTATGCCTGATATCAAAAGTTTCAGATTCAACTGCAGGTTTTCTTTGTCTATATGATATCCCTACGCCTGATGCATAAAGATTTAGATGTAACTGCAGGTTTTCTCTGTCTATATGATATCCCTACGCCTGATGCATAAAGATTTAGATGTAACTGCAGGTTTTCTCTGTCTGTATGGTATCCCTACGCCTAATGCCTAAAGTTTCAGATTCAACTGCAGGTTTTTTCTGTCTGTATGATATTCCTACGCCTAATGCCTAAAGTTTCAGATTCAACTGCAGGTTTTTTCTGTCTGTATGATATCCCTACGCCTAATGCCTAAAGATTCAGATATAACTGCAGGTTTCTCTGTCTATGTTTTTTCCTTGCATTTATAATCTCTGTGACTGATGTTAAAGTCTCAAAGGGTCAGCTCTCCTATCTTGTGTCTCTTTGTGTCTAATATTCCTGTTGTTCATTCTAATGCTTCTGTTTTAAAAACACATTTCCTCTTTTCTGGTTTCTTGGGAAGTGTGGTTTAATTATGGCTCCCACTCAAACAGTCTTGAGCAGTAAATGTGAACACAGTACCACTGATTCTTCAGAACTTCTCAAAGCAAGGAAGAAGAAGAAAAAGAAGGGAGGCATTACTGTGGAAGTTGCAGAAGGAATTAAGAATGAAAATTTAACCTCAGAGTCTGCATTTGATGAAAGAGATATGCTGCAGCTTAAGGCAACTCACAGACGTAACCCAAGAGTGCAAGAATCTCTATGTCCAAGTCAGTGAAGGAGATAAGAAACTCCATGAATTAGGAGAGGAGAAGAAACAGTTGGCCCAGGAAAAGTTAGACGTGCAGACAGCACTGCAGAATGCAGAGAGAGTGCTGCAAGAAGAACGTGTCTCCCTGGAGCGGCGCACACAGGCAGAAAATATGCTGCAGAGTCAGCTGCGAGA
Organism: Ascaphus truei; assembly: GCF_040206685.1. Taxonomy (NCBI): domain Eukaryota; kingdom Metazoa; phylum Chordata; class Amphibia; order Anura; family Ascaphidae; genus Ascaphus; species Ascaphus truei. The sequence continues at coordinate 308,113,779 of NC_134487.1, read as the reverse complement.
ACTGAGTACACATCTGCAGGACACCAAAGAGAAATGGGTAAATGCTGAAGAAAAGCAGCGAGTTCTGCAGGAAGAAAGTTTCCAGACTGCCTACAAAATAAGGATGCTGCAAGATTATTTGAGTACCCAGTGTGTCCCCAAAGAACAGCATGAGGAGCTGAAGGGCACACTGAGCATAACCAGAGCCTCGCTGGAGGAAGAGCTAAAGCTAGCAGCTGAACACACATCTCAGCAGCTCACAGCGCTGCAGGCGCAGATCGCTGAGCTCAAGACACAGCTTGCCAAAAAGGAGGAGAGAGAGAAGGTTTCCGTCTGTCAAGTGGCTGGCCTGACACAGCGCTATGAGGTCAAAATGGCCGATGCCTGCAAATTATTGGACCACACAGCCCGTGATAAGGTCCGGCTGCAGCTGGAGCTGGACAATGCCCGGGAGAAGTACCAGCAGCTGCAGATCAGAAATGAAGAAGATGAAACATATATAAGCGTTACTCTGAGTCAGCTGGGAGATATGGAGTTGCGACTCAACTCCAAAGAAGCCGAACTGACAACTGCATTGAGTGGGAAAAGAAGTGCAGAAGGACAGCTTCAAGAGCTGAAAAATCAAATAGCTGGTCTTAATGAGACTTTAGGTGATACCACGAAACGGCAGTCACAAAAGGAGACCATGGAGCGTGAATTCTATGTTCCCACTTACACATGTGAAAAGTCTGCACCCGTCATTGATGCCCACATTCCTGATGTCCATGCCTCTGCAATGGAGTTGAACGTATCCATTGGGAAGTTCCAGATTCCAAAACTAAAAGAGATATATTGGTCACAAAAAGAGACCACGGAAAGTGAATATGTCCCCTTTGCCGCATGTGAAGAGCCTGATGTATCTGTTCCCGATGCCCCTGCTATGACGTTAGACGGATCCCTGGTGAAGTTCCTTGCTATGCCTTATATTCTTGATGCTGATGCCAACGCTCTTGCGATAAGGATAAATGCACCTCTCACAGATTTCCCATCAGCACTTGACGTACACATTAAGTTGGCCTTCCATCAAGATTTCCCTGAAGAGCCTGGAGGGTTGTCCGGAGTTGTTGCTGATCCCTATGTTCCTGCAAAATTTGGAGTGTTGTCCGAAGGCCATCGTGAGTCGGCCTTCCATCAGGGATACCTTGCTAAACCTGGAGGGTTGTCAGGAGGATCTACTGGCTCCTCTGCTCCTGCTGTGAAGACAAGCGCACGTTCTTCCGTTTATCTACGAATATCTGATGCGTCCTCTGCTGAGCCTGTGACCTACTCTGCAAAGTCAAGCTTACTGCTCACAGATTCTCTGGCATTTGGGTTGATGCATCCTGACATTCAACTGTTCCGAGAGAGAATTGAATTCCTCTGTCGGCTTTCTGATGGACTTTTTCAGTCTGTACCTGTGGAGTACTCTCTGCCTGCTGACAAACCACCAGAGGTGGGTCACCTTGAGTCCACTTTTCATCAAGGTCTCCGGGAAGAGCCTGGAGGATCGTCCGGAGAACGCTCTTGAGAGGGGGGAGTAATGTCAGGATTGCCTAGACCTCCTGCCTAGCCATAGCTTCCTTGTCCACTGGGTGTGCTGCTGCCTTCTGTTGGCTCTGGGTTCCTCTGTCTGTCTGTCTTCTTGTTGCTCCTGTCTCTGTCCTTTATAGCTTGCTTCCTGTCTGTTGGTTTTGCCTTTGCTTCAAGTCAGACTCCCATGCACATGCCTGTCTTTGATCCTGATCTGTTTATGTACCTGTACCTGTATTATAGTCTGTTCACAGTAAAGGTCCTTGCTAGTAATCTGGCTTGTCCCTGGTTATTCCTGCTCCCCGGTCTCAGTACCTGCTCCCTGTTCTCAGTCCCTGTCCCACCCCGCCTGTCCTGTTCCAGTCTCCTCGTTGCCGACCTCTGCTTGTTACCTGACTTCGCTACCTGCCGCCTGCCTCGGACCCCTGCTTGTTACCTGACTTCGCTACCTGCCGCCTGCCTCGGACCTCTGCTTGTTACCTGACTTCACTACCTGCCGCCTGTCTCGGACCCCTGCTTGTGACCCCTACTTCGCTTCCTGCTGTTCCGGCCACCGAGATCCTACCCGCCACAGGAGTCCCTCGTGACACAACCACAGACTGACTTACTTTTCCCCCTCATCCTTCCCCATTCCCCTGACAATGATATGACTGGATGGTGGCCAGAATTAGGAGCCCAGTTTAGGGAGGCAGTAAAGGCAGACCCTACCCTGGCTGGCGTGAGACTTCGGGCGTCCGAGTCTCAGGCAGGGGAGGGCACTGAGCACTGCCTATGGCATAAGGGACTCCTGTATAGAGAAGCAGGGAGCCTGGGGATAGAGGAGGGATTGACCGGTAAGCGACAGCTAGTAGTGCCCCAGGGGTACCGACAGCAACTGTTACGGGTAGCTCACTCTATTCCATTAGCGGGGCATCAGGGGGTAATCAGGACGTGAGCCCAGTTATTACAGCGTTACTACTGGCCGGGGGCATCCCGGGATGTGGGCACATTCTGCCGCTCCTGTGATGCCTGCCAGCGTGTAGGTAAGGCGGGCGACCGTGTGAAGGCACCCCTGAAACCCCTACCGGTAATAGGGGAACCCTTCCAGAAGGTAGCAATGGATCTTGTAGGACCCCTTATGATTCCTAGCAGGACAGCGAAGCGCTACATCCTCACGGTGGTGGATTTTGCCACCCGGTACCCTGAGGTGGTAGCGCTTGGCACCATAGATGCCAAGACAGTAGCAGCAGCGTTGCTGAACATTTTTGCTAGGGTAGGTTTCCATAATGAGATCCTAACCGATCAAGGGTCGCAGTTCATGAGTGAACTGTTACATTGTCTCTGGGATGCATGCGGTGTACAGCACCGGCGCACTACCCCTTACCATCCCCAGACAAACGGATTATGTGAGAGGTTCAACGGCACCCTGAAACAGATGCTTCGGACCTTTATAGAGGCGGAGGGGAAAGACTGGGAGATTCATTTACAGCACTTGCTGTTTGCCTACCAAGAGGTACCGCAGGAATCTACAGGCTTTTCTCCCTTCGAGCTACTATATGGCCGCAGGGTACGTGGACCTCTGGACCTATTCCATGAGGGATGGGAAGGGGAGGCTACTGCTACTTATGCTTCAGTGATCCAGTACGTAGTGGATCTCTGAGACCGGTTAGAGATGCTCATGGGGGTGGCTCAGGACCCCCTCAGGGCCACTCAGACCAAGCAGAAGCAATGGTATGACCGGAATGCCCGTAGCAGGGAATTCATCCGAGGACAGCAGGTGCTTGTTCTCAAACCCACTCGGGAGAACAAGTTGATGGCTGCCTGTTCGGGACCGTACCCGGTTATCCGAAAGGTGAATGAGTACAACTATGTTGTACAGGTAGAGCCAGAGAGGCATAAGACATATCACATTAATATGTTAAAAGAGTACAGGGCACCGAGTATGGGAGCAGTAATGGCCATTTGTAGCCCACTGGTGGAGGATCCGGTGATCAATGCTCTGCCTGATCTCCTAGGGGCGGCTAGGCAGGGAAACACTGTGGAACAGGTGGAGATAGGGGGGCAGTTAAGTGCTAGGCAGAAGGGAGAAGCCAGGGAAATGCTAGCTAAGTATAGGGCTCTCTTCACTGACATGCCAGGGAACACCCATCTCACAAAACACCCAGTGCACACAGGGGACCTGCAACCTCTGCATAAGCATGCTTATAGAGTGTCAGCAGAGGTCAAGACCAGTATGGAGAGGGAGATAGAGGAGATGCTGACCCTAGGTGTAATTACCCTGTCCCAGAGCCCTTGGGCAAGTCCGGTAGTCCTAGTCCTCAAGAAGGACAAGACCACCCGGTTTTGTGTGGACTACCGCTTGCTCAACGCTGGGACGGTGTCAGATGCCTATCCCATGCCCCGCATGGATGAGTTACTGGATGAACTCGCGGGGGCAAAGTATCTGACCACCATGGATTTGAGCAAAGGCTATTGGCAAATCCCACTGATCCTGGAGGCTAGGGAGAAGTCAGCATTCATCACTCCAAGTGGTCTCCGAGTTTTTATTGATGCCATTTGGGATGAAGAATGCCCCGGCTACCTTCCAACGCCTGGTCAATAGGTTACTGGAAGGGATGCAGAGCTATGCCAGGGCTTACTTAGATGACATTGCTGTCTTTAGTAATTCCTGGGAATCCCACTTAGGACATATAGCTGCGGTGCTGGATAGGATTAGGGAGGCTGGGCTTACCTTGAAACCCACAAAGTGTATGGTAGGGATGGCAGAAGTCCTGTACTTAGGGCACAGGGTGAGTGGAGGGCACCTCAAACCAGAGCCCGCCAAGGTAGAGGCCATAGTTCAGTGGCCTGCCCCCAGAACCAAGAAACAGGTCATGGCATTTTTGGGAACCGCAGGGTACTATAGGAAATTTGTCCCACAGTACAGCGCCATGGCCAAACCCCTGACTGATTTGACCAGAAAGCAACTGCCTGTGCTTATCACCTGGACTCCTGCCTGTGAAACTGCGTTTCAAGCACTGAAAACTGCGCTTGCTGGGGCCCCCATACTGGCTGCCCCGGACTATACCAAACATTTTCTTATCCAGACTGATGCCTCGGACTTTGGCGTTGGGGCTGTGTTGAGCCAGGTGGGGGAAGACGGCAGAGAGCACCCTGTGGTGTACCTCAGCCGCAAACTACTCCCCAGGGAGGTGGCATATGCCAGCATTGAGGAGTGCTTGGCCATTGTGTGGGCACTCAAGAAGCTCCAACCCTACATGTATGGGAGGGCTTTCATGGTCATCACAGACCACAACCCCCTGAGTTGGCTGCAAAGGCCATCAGGGGAGAATGCCAAGTTGCTAAGGTGGAGCTTGGCCCTGCAAGAGTTTGAATTCAACATCCAGCATAAGAAGGGTAGTGAAAACAGCAATGCTGATGGACTTTCACATCAGGACTATCCCTCTGAGACTGAATTCATTAATGGTGCCAGCAGTGTCCTACTCCCCGTGAGGGCCAGAGGGCCACAGGCCACCCATTAAGAAGGGGAGGTGTAGAGGGAGAGGGGGATTAGCCCGGTATTAAAGGGGTTGCACACCATATGGCCACCCCCTGACCTCACCAGGGAGGCAAGGGGTTAACTGGACTGGGGTCCAGGAATTTGGTTTTCACCATGCTATAACATGAAAATGTATGTTCCCCTGTTGTAATGTATTTCCACCATGTAAGTGTCTGTGCCACACACACACTGGGATCCATCCGGGAGGACAAGGGTTAATGGGTAGAAAGTGATTATAGCCCTTTGTTTAATTGTCCCGCCTTTTCAGGCACCATTTTGTAGAGTCCCATAGGCCGCCATTGGAGCTCCATTCATTTCAATGGCAGATCTAGCTGTTTTGGACCTGTTTCCCTCGAAGACCAGCAGGTGGCGTCCGAGAGGAGGAGCGGCAGTTTCCCACTGTATCAATGGGCCCATTGACTTCAATGGAGATTCCTCGACGGCGATCTCCAGGAATAGGTTGGCAGCCGTCCAAACCGCAATACCGCAAAGCGGATACTTTGTCTAAAAAAGAGCTTTCATCACGATTAGTTCAAGTTCAACGACAAGTGGCGTGGGAATCTTAGGTTCTAGGGCACCCAGGAATAAAATTCTTTTTGCCCCTAGCTCCTAGGCCTCCCCTCACTTGACCACCACTGGGTCCAAGAATCCAGGACCCCCGAAAAGGGTCATGCTGGCTGAGCGGGTCGCGCCATAGGTTTCAATGGCGGCGGAAGAAGCAGCACGAGAAAACGGCTAAGTCCGAAACCCTAAAACCCATAAGCCCATGTCTCCGGTTCTGGAGGGTCCAGAGGGCCGAGGTTTGGGGTGCCTGCAGTCACTGTTCCGGCATGACCGCAGATCCATTCCCGACCCTCTCCGACCAACCTGACGGAGTATGAACCACCATAAAGGTTCGTGAGTTTTTCCCATAGACTTCAATGGCGGCCGTTTCCCATTGACCGGCTATGGCGGAGAAGTCCCATAGGCTTCAACGGCGGCGGAGCCCATTGTTTTCAATGGGGAATAAGTGAAAAACTGAGATTTATTCAACAGCGGAGAAATTTGTAATAAAAGAATAAGCAGTTTATTTTATATTTGTGTATCTCCGGTTCTGTAGGTCGCAGTGGGCTGAAATGTGGCCACTATGGTGAGCCAGTTCCGGCATTAGGAACTGGGCCATTTCGACCCGCTGGACCCAACCGAACCGGATATTTTAATATGGTTGTATATTAAGAACCATACTGTATTTCAAAGCGGGGACAAAAGCCCGCGAAGATTCCTGCACACTAAGGAATGCAAATGGTCAGGGGGGTGACCTAATGTCTAAGAACCAGGCCCCTGATCAAAGACTCAGCCACTCTAACTGTTTACATGAGGGCGGAGAAGCGTGAAGCTGGAGTGGTTTGTAGGTACTATAACTCACACCTACAAACAAAGAATATCCTGCCAGATACCCCATCTGGCAGACTGCTCGCACCCCTGATTTGGGTGTGGGGCTACAGAAATGAGACCCTCAGGGTCCCAGTACGCATGTGCCATCTAGCTGGGGGGCATGGGTTAACAATGTTCCCACGTTTGAGATTGGGTGCAGTTAATTGTTCTCCAATAGTCTGCACTCAATGATAAGAATAGGGTTTCAAAGATATATAAACTGTTTTCAACCCTATAGTCTTTGTCTTCTTGATACATCTGGATTGTTACCTGATTGCTGGAGAATTGCTATTTGACTACTTCTTCATTCCAACCCCTAAGTAAGTGTTACCTTCTTGTCTGTTAATTGTACTATATTGCTGTGTTCACCTATCTAAGGAATAAATATACTTTATGATATCTACGCCTCGTTCAGTTCAACCCAGTTATTTGGTGTATATTATATCTTGTCATAAGTTACCATGACAAGGGGGATGCCGGTAGGGGTGAGGAAAAGGTGAGTTGGATGTAGGGGAAGGGGAAGGTGAGGTAGATGACATTTGGGGCGGGGAAGGTGAGGTGGATGTAGGGGTGAGGGGAAGGTGAGGTGGATGCCGGTAGGTGGAGGGGAAGGTGAGGTGGATTCCTGTAGGGGGGATGGAAGGTGAGGTGGATGCCGGTAGGGGTGATGGGAAGGTGATGGGAAGGTGAGGTGGATGCCATTAGGGGTGAGTGGAAAGTGAGGTGGATGTCGGTATGGGTGAGAGTAGGTTGAGGTGGGTGCCGGTAGAGGGGAGGGGAAGGTGAGGTTGTTGCCGGTAGGGGAAGGGGAAGTGAGGTAGATGCCGGTAGGGGAGAGGAGAAGGTGAGGTGGATGACAGTAGGAAAGGAGGTGAAGGTGAGGTGTATGCCGGTAGGAGTGAGGGAAAGGTGAGGTGGATGTAGGGTTTAGGGAAAGGTGAGGTGGATGATAGTTGGGGGGAGGGAAAGAGGAGGTGGATGTCGGTAGGGGTGAGAGTAGGGTGAGGTGGATGCAGGTAGGAGGGAGGGGAAGGTGAGGTGGATGCCAGTAGGGGGGAGGGGAAGGTGAGGTGGATGCCGGTAGGGGTGATGGGAAGGTGAGGTGGATGCCAGTAGGGGTGAGGGGAAGGTGAGGTGGATGCCTGTAGGGGTGAGGGGAAAGTGAGGTGGATGCCGGTAGGGTTGAGTGGAAGGTGAGTTGGGTGTTGGTAGGGGGGAGGGGAAGGTGAGGTGGTTGCCGGGAGGGGAAGGTGAGGTGGATGCCGGTAGGGGGGAGGGGAAGGTGAGGTGGATGCCGGTAGGGGTGAGGGGAAGGTAAGGTGGATGTAGGGGTGAGGGGAAGGTGAGGTAGATGACAGTTGGGGGGGGGAAGGTGAGGTCGATGTCAGTAGGTGTGAGAGTAGGTTGAGGTGGATGGGGGTAACTGGACTGAGACCCAGAACTGTGATTTAACTCCTGTTATGACATGTAAATGTGTATTCCCCTGTCCCCCCTGTTTTATTGTAACATCTGGTTAATCAGTGTCTGCATCACACACACACTGGGATCCATCAGTGTATAGTGATTATAGCCCTTTGTGTAATTTTCCCGCCTTTTCAGGCACCATTTTGCAGTCTCCCATAGGCCGCCATTGAGGAAAGAGTAGACACCGCCGCAGCACCCCCCCCCCAGAAGCGGACGCCACCGCAGCACCCCCCAGCCCCCGAAGCAGAAGCGGACGCCGCCACAGCACCCCCCCCCCCAAAGCAGAAGCGGACGTCCTGTTCCCCCTGTTTTATTGTAACATCTGGTTAATCAGTGTCTGCATCATACACACACTGGGATCCATCCGGGAGCACAAGGGTTAATAGTTGTATAGTGATTATAGCCCTTTGTGTAATTTTTCCGCCTTTTCAGGCACCATTTTGCAGGCTCCCATAGGCCGCCATTGAGGCTCTATGTATTTCAATGGCGAATCTTGCTGTCGAGTCCTGTTCCCGAGAAGACCAGCAGATGGCGTCCGAGAGGGAGAGCGGCGGTTTCCCATTGTAAGTCAATGGGCCCATTGACTTCAATGGAGAAATCCTCGAAAGCGCTTTCCAGGAACGAGTTGGCTGCCGTCCAAACCGCTTAACCGCAAAGCGGATACATTTTCAATAGGAGAGCTTTGATCACTGATAAGTCAAGTTCAACGACAAGTGGCGTGGGAATAAACAGTTCTAGGGCACCTAGAAATAAAATTCTTTCTGTCCCTAATTCCTAGACCTCCCCCCACTCGACCACAACCGGGTCCCCATATCCTGGACCCCCGATAAGGGTCGATCCGAGAAGAGTGGGCCGCGCCATAGGTTCCTATGGCGGCGGCAGAAACAGCTCAGGAAAACGGCTAAGTTTCAAAAGCTGAAATTTGGTAATCCATAGCTCCGGTTCCGGAGGGCCCAGAGGATCAGGGTTTGGGGTATCTGTAGCCACTGCTCCGGCATCGCTGCAGAACCATCTTGACCCTCTTGGACCAACCCGACGGAGTATGGACCCCCTTGAAAGTTCGGGATTTTTCCCATAGACTCCAATGGCGGCCAAACCCCATTGACCGGCTACGGCGGAAAAACCCCATTGACTTCAACGGCGGCGTCGCCCCGTTGAAAGTCTATGGCGGGGATTCCCATAGCCGCCAACGGCGGCGGTTTGCCATTGAAAGTCTATGGTGGCGAAGCCCGTTGTTTTCAATGGGGATTTAGTGAAAAACCGTGATTTAATTTACAGTGGAGATTTGTGTATTAAAATGTGAAACGGTTTTAAGTGTATTTGTGTATCTCCAGTTCCGAAGGTCGTAGCAAGTCTCAAATTGGACCATAGGGTGTCCCAGTTCCGGCATTGAGAACTGGGAAGTTTGGACCTGCTGGACCTAACGGAAACGGATATTTTAATATGTTCATGTTTTATCTAACATACTGTGTTTCAAGGTATAGGTAAAACCCAGAGGAAATTCCTTTGCATACCAGGGTAGCATATGGCCAGAAAGGCGACCCAATGTCTAGGACTTGAGTATGTTTCAAAGGATTTTGTCACCTCCACTGTTTGCATGAGGGCGGAGATTACTCAAACCAGAGCAGTCTTCAAGTGTTCCATTTCACACCTCACAACAAAGAATATCCTGCCAGGATCCCAAACTGGTAGACTAGCTGGCGTTCCTGATGTAGAGGAGGGGTTATAGAAATGAGACCCCAGAGCTCTACTGCGCATGTACCAACTAGCAGGGGGGCATGTGTCAAAAAGTGTTCCCACGTTAACAAGTGGCTAGAGATAATTGAAAACCAATCCACGGTACTCAATGTTAAGGATAGGGCACAAAAGGTTTATAAACTGTTGTTCCTCCTTTATCCTTTGTCTTCTGATATCATCTGAATGCTACACTGGCGACACACTTTATTCGAGCTTGGCTAGTCCCACGAATTCGGGTATACCCGGGTGTATTGAGGTTTGTGACTGTTTTCTGCCCGAGTGCATTGAGTTATTTTCCAAGCAGGGATTGAAGCATTTTATTCCCGCTGGCTGCAATACTGCACAGTATATATATATATACTGCATTACAATTCATGAATTTATGCCATCTGGTAGACACGCGAAGCATTGCAGCCTATTAAATCCTAATCATTATCATTTAACAGATAAGCCGCCCATCAGCCAGGCATGAACCCAGGCTGGGAAGGCAAATGCAACGGGGCTTGTCAGAGGTGAGGAGTGGCGCATTCCAGGTATCTGCCAGGTACATACCGGGTATTTGCTCGAATAAAGTGTGTCGGTGCAGTACCTGATTGCGAGAGAATTGCTATGCTTCATACTTCTCATTCCCCAACCTCAAAGTAAGTGTACTTCTTGTTTGTTACTGTATTATTCGTGTGTTCACCTATCCAAAGGAATAAATATACTTTATTATATCTCAGACTCGTTCAGTTCAACCCAGTGATTTGTGTAACCTTTAATACCTGTGATAGACTATCGTCACAGGGGGAGGGGAAGGTGAGGTGGATGCCGGTAGTGAGGAGGGGAAGGTGAGGTGGATGCCGGTAGGGTGGAGGGGAAAGTGAGGTGGATGCAGGTAGGGGGGGAGGGGAAGGTGAGGTGGATGCCGGTACAGGGGAAGAGAAGTTGAGGTGGATGCCGGTAGCAGTGAGGGGAAGGCTAGGTGGGTGTCAGTAGGGAGAGAGGAAGGTGAGGTGGGTGCCGGTAGGGGTGAGGGGAAGGTGAGGTTAATGCCGATAGGGGGAAGGGGAAGGTTAGTTGGATGCCGGTAGGGGGGGAGGGGATGGTGAGGTGGATGCCGATAGGGGGAAGGGGAAGGTTAGTTGGATGCCGGTAGGGGGGGGAAGGGAAGGTGAGGTGGATGCCGGTAGGTTGTGAGTGGAAGGTGAGGTTGATGCCGGTAAAGGGGAGGGGAAGGTGAGGTGGATGCCGGTAGGGGGGAAGGGAAGGTGAGGTGGATGCCGGTAGGGGTGAGGGGAAGGTGAGGTGAATGCCTGTAGGGGGGAAGGGAAGGTGAGGTGGATGCTGGTAGGGGGGAAGGGAAGGTGAGGTGGATGCCGGTAGGGGGGAAGGGAAGGTGAGGTGGATGCCGGTAGGGGGGAAGGGAAGGTGAGGTGGATGCCGGTAGGGGGAAGGGAAGGTGAGGTGGATGCCGGTAGGGGGGAAGGGAAGGTGAGGTGGATGCCGGTAGGGGGGAAGGGAAGGTGAGGTGGATGCCGGTAGTGGTGAGGGGAAGCTGAGGTGGATGTAGGGGTGAGGAGATGGTGAGGTGGATAACAGTTGGGGGAGGGGAAAATTAGGTGGATGTCGGTAGGGGTTAGAGTAGGTTGAGGTGGATGCCGGTAGGGGGGAGGGGAAGGTGAGGTGGATGTAGGGGTAAGGGGAAGGTGAGGTGGATGACGGTAGAGGGGGGGGGAAAGTGAGGTCAGGGGAAGGTGAGGTGGATGCCGGTAGGGGAAGGTGAGGTGAATGCCGGTAGGGAGAAGGTGAATTGGTTGGTAGGGGTGAGGGGAAGGTGAGGTGGGTGTAGAGGTGAGGAGAAGGTGAGGTGGATACCGGTAGGGGGGAGGGGAAGGTGTGGTGGGTGCCAGTAGGGGTCAGGGGATGGTGAGGTAGATGCCGGTAGGGGGGAGGGGAAGGTGAGGTGGGTGCCGGTAGGGGTCAGGGGAAGGTGAGGTGGATGCCGTTGGGTGTCAGGGGAAGGTGAGGTGGATACCGGTAGCTGGGAGAGGAAGGTGAGGTGGATAACAGTTGGGGGAGGGGAAAATTAGGTGGATGTCGGTAGGGGTTAGAGTAGGTTGAGGTGGATGCCGGTAGGGGGGAGGGGAAGGTGAGGTGGATGTAGGGGTGAGGGGAAGGTGAGGTGGATGTAGGGGTAAGGGGAAGGTGAGGTGGATGACGGTAGAGGGGGGGGGGGAAAGTGAGGTCAGGGGAAGGTGAGGTGGATGCCGGTAGGGGAAGGTGAGGTGAATGCCGGTAGGGAGAAGGTGAATTGGTTGGTAGGGGTGAGGGGAAGGTGAGGTGGGTGTAGAGGTGAGGAGAAGGTGAGGTGGATACCGGTAGGGGGGAGGGGAAGGTGTGGTGGGTGCCAGTAGGGGTCAGGGGATGGTGAGGTAGATGCCGGTAGGGGGGAGGGGAAGGTGAGGTGGGTGCCGGTAGGGGTCAGGGGAAGGTGAGGTGGATGCCGTTGGGTGTCAGGGGAAGGTGAGGTGGATGCCGGTAGGGGGGAGGGGAAGGTGGGGTGGATACCGGTAGCTGGGAGAGGAAGGTGAGGTGGATGCCGGTAGGGGGGAGGGGAAGGTGAGTTGGGTGCCGGTTGGGGGAGGGAAAGGTGAGATGGGTGCCGGTAGGGGTGAGGGGAAGGTGAGCTTGGGGGAAGGCACTGAATATCCCATGGTTACAGTCAGTGTGCACAGCACTGTATTTCCAATGTGTACAGTCAGTGTGTGCAGCGCAGTATATCCCATAGGTACAGTCAGTGTGCGCAGCGCTGTATGTCCCACGGGTATAGTCAGCGTGCGTAGCACTGTATGTCCCACAGGTACTGTCAGTGAGCACAGCGCTGTATGTCCCACAGGTACTGTCAGTGTGCGCAGCACTGTATGTCCCATGGGTACAGTCAGTGTGTGCAGCGCTGTATGTCCCACAGGTACAGTCAGTGTGTGCAGCGCTGTATGTCCCACAGGTACAGTCAGTGTGTGCAGCGCTGTATGTCCCACAGGTACTGTCAGTGTGCGCAGTGCTGTATGTCCCACAGGTACTGTCAGTGTGCGCAGCGCTGTATGTCCCACAGGTACTGTCAGTGTGCGCAGCGCTGTATGTCCCACAGGTACTGTCAGTGTGCGCAGCGCTGTATGTCCCACAGGTACTGTCAGTGTATCTAGCGCTGTATATCCCATGGGTACAGTCAGTGTGCGCAGCGCTGTATAGCCCATGGGTACAGTCAGTGTGCACAGCGCTGTATGTCCCACGGGTGCAGTCAGTGTGCGCAGCACTGTATGTCCCATGGGTACAGTCAGTGTGCGCAGCGCTGTATGTCCCACGGGTGCAGTCAGTGTGCGCAGCACTGTATGTCCCATGGGTACAGTCAGTGTGCGCAGCGCTGTATGTCCCATGGGTACAGTCAGTGTGTGCAGCGCTGTATAGCCCACAGGTATTGTCAGTGAGCTCAGCGCTGTATGTCCCACAGGTACTGTCAGTGAGCTCAGCGATGTATGTCCCACAGGTACAGTCAGTGAGCGCAGCGCTGTATAGCCCACAGGTACTGTCAGTGTGCGCAGCGCTGTATGTCCCACAGGTACTGTCAGTGTGCGCAGTGCTGTATGTCCCACAGGTACTGTCAGTGTGCGCAGCGCTGTATGTCCCACAGGTACTATCAGTGAGCTCAGCGCTGTATGTCCCACAGGTACTGTCAGTGTATCTAGCGCTGTATATCCCATGGGTACTGTCAGTGTGCGCAGCGCTGTATGTCCCACAGGTACTGTCAGTGTGCGCAGCGCTGTATAGCCCACAGGTACTGTCAGTGTGCGCAGCGCTGTATAGCCCATGGGTACAGTCAGTGTGCGCAGCGCTGTATAGCCCATGGGTACAGTCAGTGTGCGCAGCGCTGTATAGCCCACAGGTACTGTCAGTGTGCGCAGCGCTGTATAGTCCATGGGTACTGTCAGTGTGCGCAGCGCTGTATGTCCCACAGGTACTGTCAGTGTGCGCAGCGCTGTATAGTCCATGGGTACTGTCAGTGTGCGCAGCGCTGTATGTCCCACAGGTACTGTCAGTGTGCGCAGCGCTGTACTGCTGCATTAGCACCTTGCAGGGCTGGGAGGACAGGCTGCTTCTCCCCTACATGTCTCTGCACCAAACCGCGGGGGACAAAGCTGCAGCTGAGACACAAATCACTTTGTACTCCACTCGCTACCGACCTATATGTTGCTTTGTTTTCTTTCATGGACCACGGTACGTGTGCGATCTAACCTATACAGTGCAGTGTGAGCGCCCGGCGCAGCGCAGCTTCTGTAATCACTCAGCCAAGACTGAGCTCAGGCATAGGGTGAGGGAAGGCGATATATCCGGAAATAGGGTGGGGGAGGGCGATATATCCGGGCATAGGGTGAGGGAGGGCGATATATCCGGGCATAGGGTGGGGGAGGGCGATATATCCGGGCATAGGGTGAGGGAGGGCGATATATCCGGGCATAGGGTGAGGGAGGGCGATATATCCGGGCACAATGCAGCTTTCAACCGTAACATGATATTTGCTATAGGGAAATAAATAACATGGCTGCTTCCCCCCCCCCCCACCCCATCTACTGCGTTACCCGTACCACGTTATCCCCCCGCCCCCCATCTACTGCGTTACCCGTACCCGTTACCCCCCCCCCATCTACTGCGTTACCCGTACCCCGTTCCCCCCCCATCTACTGCGTTACCCGTACCCGTTACTCCCCCCATCTACTGCGTTACCCGTACCCCGTTACCCCCCCGCCCCCATCTACTGCGTTACCCGTACCCCTTCCCCCCCCCCATCTACTGCGTTACCCGTACCCCGTTACCCCCCCCCCCCCCCTTGTGCGGCGCTCTCCTGCACTGTGGTGCTGATGGGGGAGACCTGTCTGCATTGCGTCTAAATGCTCAATCCGATAGGAAGTCGCTGTGTTTTCCCCACATTGTGATGTAGCGTTGCATGTCTGGGGTTGTGTGATACATTGTGATGTAGCGTTGCATGTCTGGGGTTGTGTGATGCATTGTGATGTAGCATTGCATGTCTGGGGTTGTGTGATGCATTGTGATGAAGTGTTGCATGTCTGGGGTTGTGTGATGCATTGTGATGTAGCATTGCATGTCTGGGATTGTGTGATACATTGTGATGAAGTGTTGCATGTCTGGGATTGTGTGATACATTGTGATGTAGCATTGCATGGCTGGGGTTGTGTGATGCATTGTGATGTAGCGTTGCATGCTGGGGTTGTGTGATGCATTGTGATGTAGCATTGCATGGCTGCGGTTGTGTTATGCATGGTGATGTGGTGGGTTGGATGGCTGTGTTGTGTGATGTTGTGGGTTGAATGGCTGGGGTTGTGTGATGGTGATGTGGTGGGTTGGATGGCTGTGTTGTGTGATGTTGTGGGTTGAATGGCTGGGGTTGTGTGATGGTGATGTGGTGGGTTGGATGGCTGGGGTTGTGTGATGGTGATGTGGTGGGTTGGATGGCTGTGTTGTGTGATGTTGTGGGTTGAATGGCTGGGGTTGTGTGATGGTGATGTGGTGGGTTGAATGGCTGGGGTTGTGTGATGGTGATGTGGTGGGTTGGATGGCTGTGTTGTGTGATGTTGTGGGTTGAATGGCTGGGGTTGTGTGATGGTGATGTGGTGGGTTGGATGGCTGGGGTTGTGTGATGTGGTGGGTTGGATGGCTGGGGTTGTGTGATGTTGTGGGTTGAATGGCTGGGGTTGTGTGATGTTGTGGGTTGGAGGCTGGGGTTGTGTGATTGTGATGTGGTGGGTTGGATGGCTGGGGTTGTGTGATGTGGTGGGTTGGATGGCTGGGGTTGTGTGATGTTGTGGGTTGAATGGCTGGGGTTGTGTGATGTTGTGGGTTGGAGGCTGGGGTTGTGTGATTGTGATGTGGTGGGGTGGATGGCTGGGGTTGTGTGATGTGGTGGGGTGAATGGCTGGGGTTGTGTGATGTTGTGGGTTGGATGGCTGGGGTTGTGTGATGTTGTGGGTTGAATGGCTGGGGTTGTGTGATGGTGATGTTGTGGGTTGGATGGCTGGGGTTGTGTGATGTTGTGGGTTGAATGGCTGGGGTTGTGTGATGGTGATGTTGTGGGTTGGATGGCTGGGTTGTGTGATGTTGTGGGTTGAATGGCTGGGGTTGTGTGATTGTGATGTGGTGGGGTGGATGGCTGGGGTTGTGTGATGTGGTGGGGTGGATGGCTGGGGTTGTGTGATGGTGTGACATTGTGCTGGCTGTGATGATGGCC
The DNA here is from genome assembly GCF_040206685.1 of Ascaphus truei. NCBI lineage: Eukaryota > Metazoa > Chordata > Amphibia > Anura > Ascaphidae > Ascaphus > Ascaphus truei. Next base: position 308,097,841 of record NC_134487.1, on the reverse strand, counting down.
GGCGGTACCTGGGAGGGCTCCTGCTGACCCTGCAGCGCTGCTGCTGCATGGCCGGGTCTGCTTCTTGCTGCTAATGTATTCCTCCCCCCTCCCCCCCCCCCCACCCCCCCTCACACCACGCTCATTACTGCTATAGCGCGGCGGTGTGTGCCTGCCATGCGCTGCTCGGTGCTGGGATCCGGGGGATTGTGACCGATCAGATCCCAGCTGCAGGAAAAGGAGGAAAGTGATCCTGTGCACGGAGGATCCTGGCAGAGTAACAGAGTAACGGAGTAACATGGTGTGCAGTATGAAGATCCCAGCAGCTCGCTGCAGCCTGGCAGAGTAACAGAGTAACAGAGTAACGGAGTAACATGGTGTGCAGTATGAATATCCCAGCAGATCTGATACTCACTGCAGCCTGGCAGAGTAATAGAGTAACATGGTGTGCAGTATGAATATTTCAGCAGATCTGATACTCACTGCAGCCTGGCAGAGTAACAGAGTAACAGAGTAACAGAGTAACATGGTGTGCAGTATGAATATTTCAGCAGATCTGATACTCACTGGGCTGTAAAACGATCTCCATATTACAGGGGCGCAGGAGGGTGAGCTCAGCGTGCGCTTTCCCTGCCGCAAGGTTTGACGCATTCCTCCAGCCTGTTATTATTTGTCATCCTGCTCCCCAGCAGCAGCAGCACCGCACAAGGTAAGGAGTCTCTGCGCTATCCCTGCGCTATCCCTGCGCTATCCCTGCGCTATCCCTGCACTGCAGCAGAGTGATTTGTCTGTAGGAATGTGTGGGCTGCAGCTGCTGGTATACATATATATATATATATTTATATAACAGGCAGGGTGTTTAATCAGATAGCGCTGGGTATATATATATATATATAACAGGCAGGGTGTTTAATCAGATAGCGCTGGGTACATATATATATATATTTATATAACAGGCAGGGTGTTTAATCAGATAGCGCTGGGTATATATATATATATTTATATAACAGGCAGGGTGTTTAATCAGATAGCGCTGGGTATATATATTTATATAACAGGCAGGGTGTTTAATCAGATAGCGCTGGGTATATATATATATAACAGGCAGGGTGTTTAATCAGATAGCGCTGGGTATATATATATATAACAGGCAGGGTGTTTAATCAGATAGCGCTGGGTATATATATATATAACAGGCAGGGTGTTTAATCAGATAGCGCTGGGTATATATATATATATATTTATATAACAGGCACGGTGTTTAATCAGATAGCGCTGGCTCTTATCTTCCCTACTTGTGTTTATTCCCATGCAGCCTCTATATACCGCACTGGTTATACGGCGCTGTACCTAGCACTGCGCAGAGACAGGAGGACCTGCTGAGGAGCAAAGCCCATCTCCCCCACCCCACAGCACCCCGTATTCTGGGGCAGCAATGCTACCTTCCGGGGGTAACACTGGGCAGCATGAATAACGGATACAAGGAATACTAGCGCAATACCCGGGTACTTAGCGCTGCACACACTCCCAGGGATCTATGTGTGGCGCACTGGGGGCGGATCTGCAGCTCCCCCCAAAGTGATCTGAAGACCCCCAGGACCCCCCGGTGGGATCCGGAGCCTGTGAGTAATTGGGGGGTCACGGAAGGGGTAGAGGAGGGGGCTGCAGCATCACGTGATCCCCCCCCCCCCCCCCCGGGAACATGACGGTGGTCGCCGGGGAGAACATGGACGAGACCGCCGCCCTGCCCGGCCACCCCCAGGACAGCTACCAGCCGGACCACGAGGACCACGAGTGCTGCGAGAGGGTGGTCATCAACGTGGCCGGCCTGCGCTTCGAGACCCAGCTGAAGACCCTAGCCCAGTTCCCCAATACTCTGCTGGGGAACCCCAAGAAAAGGATGCGCTACTTCGACCCCCTGAGGAACGAGTACTTCTTTGATCGGAACCGGCCCAGCTTCGATGCCATATTGTACTATTACCAGTCCGGGGGCCGGCTCCGGAGGCCGGTCAATGTGCCCCTGGACATGTTCTCCGAGGAGATCAAGTTCTACGAGCTGGGGGAGGAGGCCATGGAGAAGTTCCGGGAGGATGAGGGCTTCATCAAGGAGGAGGAGCGCCCCTTGCCCGAGAGAGAGTTCCAGCGCCAGGTCTGGCTCCTGTTTGAGTACCCGGAGAGCTCCGGGCCGGCCAGGATTATTGCCATAGTCTCAGTCATGGTCATCCTTATTTCTATTGTCATCTTCTGCCTGGAGACTTTGCCCGAGCTAAAGGACGACCGGATCTTTACCCGGCGGGTGGAGAACAGCACCGTCTTCTTCAAGTCCAACATCTTCACGGACCCGTTCTTCGTGGTGGAGACCCTGTGCATCATCTGGTTCTCCTTTGAATTGGTGGTCCGGTTCTTTGCTTGCCCCAGCAAACCGGAGTTCTTCAAGAACATCATGAACTTCATTGACATCGTGGCCATCATCCCTTATTTTATTACTCTGGGGACTGAGATGGCAGAGCAGGAGGGTCCCCAAAAGGGGGAACAGGCAACATCTCTGGCAATCCTGAGGGTCATCAGACTGGTGAGAGTGTTTAGGATCTTCAAGCTCTCCAGACACTCTAAGGGCCTCCAGATCCTGGGACAAACCCTGAAGGCCAGCATGAGGGAGCTGGGGCTGCTCATCTTCTTCCTCTTCATTGGGGTCATCTTGTTCTCCAGCGCAGTTTACTTTGCTGAAGCGGAAGAGGATGACTCTCATTTCACCAGTATCCCTGATGCTTTCTGGTGGGCGGTGGTATCCATGACCACTGTGGGCTATGGGGACATGTACCCTGTGACAATTGGTGGCAAAATCGTGGGCTCCTTGTGTGCCATAGCCGGTGTGCTGACAATTGCCCTGCCTGTCCCTGTCATCGTGTCCAACTTCAACTACTTCTACCACCGAGAGACTGAGGGGGAGGAACAGGCCCAGCTCCTGCATGTCAGCTCCCCCAACCTGGCCTCGGACAGCGGCCTGAGCCGGCGCAGCTCCTCCACCATGAGCAAGTCCGAGTACATGGAGATAGAAGAGGACCTGAACAACAGCATAGACAATTTCAGAGAGGCCAACCTCAGAACTGGCAACTGCACCGTGGCCAACCAGAACTGTGTGAACAAGAGCAAGCTGCTGACCGACGTGTGACTGGTCTTCCAGCTGCAGGAGGCCACTGGCCCGGCCAGTCTCTGCAGCCTTCCAATGCTTTATTTCTCATCGCAAATGCATTGTTGCATTGCGACTTTATGCTCAGCGATCAAGAAGCTTTCAGGATCCGTGAAAGTTAATATTATCATTTATTTTTAAATGGGATTTTCTAACTGGTCAGTGGGAAGTATTCCAACCAGTACACTAGGCAAAGAATGAAATGCTACTAAACAGCAAGTAAAAAAACATCTTTCATCCCTTTGCTTGTTAATCTTAAATTCAAATAATCCATTATTTAAAGATAAGAGATATGCATGGATTCCAGTAGATTTATCTGCCAACTGCACAATGCATCCAAGGAAGGGCATTTGAAATAAAGGGTTAAGCTGATGTATGCAACACTTGCTTTTTTTGATCTGAAGAAGTGTATACCTGCTCACAGAAGCATTCTGCACTTACTGATGACCTACAGATTCATAAAGCACCTTATGAACAAATCCATGACTTTGCTACACCTTAAAGGTAAAGGGACTATTACAAATACTTAAAACAGAATACACACGGAAAAGGACAAACATCTGCAATGCTGCTAGTTTTATTTTTATTTTTTAACTGCAGATGGTTTCAACTTTTTTTTTTCTTCACAACCTGGATGCAAAACCTTTTTGCCCCTTTGTTGCAAGACAGCACAATGGTGTTTATCATAAGCATGTTTTGGATTTGATACAATTGTATTTATTTTGTAATCTAGCATGCCGGAAATGTTACCTCAGACAATAGGGGATAAGTTTTCTTTTGAACTCTTAACATAGGTCATATTCTTTGATTTGCATTCACCAAAAGTGCACTCCTAATTTATGAAATCTTTGGCAATTGACAGTACTGTATGTAAATGCATATGTTAGTCAAATGGGAACAATAACTTTTTGGAGATCAAGCATGTTCAAATATTCAGCATTAGGGCCTATTTGACTAAGGTGTAATCAGAAGTAATTAATGCATGATATCAGTATTAAAAGATCTTATTGGATTAGGAGCCAGACGGAATACAAGGGCCTACTGATTTTCCTGCAGTGTTACTCAGGGAAATATGTTATCTACTTTCCGGGCGTAGTTATCAAAAACAAAACCCAAAGGGAACTGTATGGCTATTTAAAAAGTCACATTGAACAGTATGTAGTGATACCTAAGAAAGAGTGTCGGTTTATAACTGATCATGGAGCAGATGCATGCCTTTTGCTGCAATCTCAGAATGTAATTAACTCTTTAGTGTATGCATCTAAAACTGCAGACCATCTCCTTAGCATCCATTATTTCAGGTCCATTGACTTTTGTACTCCTCTAGAATTTACTAAAGAAATTATAGAGGACAGAATGATCTAGATAGTTGCTAGTGCCTTTATCCTTTCTTCACTGAATCGCTGAAAGTGCCTCTGTGAACAGAGCTGAAATGTACAGGAACCATAGTGTACAATGGGCAGGTGTTGCCTTCACATAGCAGATCCGATTCTATAGGGAGGCACCCCACATCCTCTCTCTATACCCGATTATGTGAAATCAATGATGTGCAGAACCAAGGCCAGCTTTCTTGAATATTTGTTATCTTTAAAGTTAATTTGTATTTATAATACTTTATTTCTTTAGCATCAAAAACAAAACTGTTTATTGTTACTAGTGTGTTGGATGGAACATTGAAATTGACACCCCAAGAAAAGGTTTGCACTTATTTGTCCAGCCCCTGAGTGTTTGCTATTGAGCTTCACATCATTTTAGCTGCCCCCGTGCCAGTTGCACCAAGATCCACTAATATGTATGCAATGCTGCAAATCTGATTTATTTATATGGTTAACATGGTTAACACTAATGGAGATTTTTTTTGTACCTAGTAATATTGACTCAGGATGGTGTCTTTAATATAAAAGGTGGACTAGTAATCAGTGGTGCATTAAAGGCTTACCTGTTACCTCCCTCTTCTTTTAACTACATTCTTTCCAAATCATCATCACAAAGAGTGACATTCACCCTTACACTTCATCATGGGCAGTATCACCAGCAGGTATCCCAGATCAAGATCACTACAATAATCCACCTCTGAAATCTGATTGCAGATTTATCTTAGATCAAATAAATATATGAATAAATGATCGTTTGACCTGGTAGAAGCTGTCCCTTAAAGGTGTTCATGTTTTATGCAGTCAACCTATGTCCTGCAAGATGACGACTTAGTTATAACGGATACTAGGCACTCTGTCTTTGATACATTGGGGATCCTTTTCTGCACTTTGATTGTGACAACACACTGTTTAACCTTCAATTTTAAGAAATCCTATAACATGCAGGAAGGCACTTAAAGAAACAATCAAAATCTGCAGTTACCCAAGTTTACAAAAAAGACAACATTTTTTTCTCTGTGGGATGTTTTTGTGGATCTTTGGATGAAAATATACACACGAATGGATTGACTTGTTCCTCCTAAAAAGCTGCAAAGCAAAAGACAACAGGGCATTAACCTTCCACATTCTCCAAAATCCGGGTTGCCCTTATCTTTCCATGCTACAAAACTAAGGTAGGAGACAACGTTTCCATGTTACAGTGACTTGGGTGCTGCACTCAGTAAACAGCAATAACCACTCCAATGCTGTGGTACTGATAAGGTGAATTTAAATAGCATCTGACAAATGAGGCTCTCTTGGCAACTTGGTTTTTAGTAGTTGGGGTAACCGCAAATTAGTTTATCTAATGGACTTAATATTCTGCATGTGTACAAGAAAAGTGCTGCATGAACTGATTTTTGGATGGGGTAGGGTGAATTCCTGTGGGTCGGTTTGGGGAGTATGAGTGAATCTTTCTCATTGTAGCTCAAAACATTGAAACACTAAGTTTGCGGCACAGGGATAAAGACACGTAGCGTAGGCATGCATTTCTGGCAAGTTTGAAAAATCTCTTACCCCTTTCACTAAATGTGCTCAAATGTCTTTGTAGACCTGAAGGTGCACTTGACAACTGCTTGTTATTAAAAATAAATATAATATTTTTTACATTTTGTTTACTACTGTATTTATTCTGTGAATGGCATGAGTCTTAAATTATCACAGTAGTAACACCAGTCTCAAAATGAAACAAAACCACTTTAAAGAACGTTTTGGAGAAGTTAACATTAGGCATGTGCAAGGCTTTATTCCTCTGGGGATTTATTCCTGGTGTCTTGTAACATTATTGCATAACATCAGTTGAAATAGACATCTTGGGCTTTATTCACTAAGCAGTCTTCTGTCATAAGAAGCCTTCTCTACTGGAAGACATCTAGAAGCCTATTTAAGACTGCAAGGTGTCTCCAGTGCTGCAAGGTGTCTCCAGTGCTGGAAGGTGTCTCCAGTGCTGCAAGAGGTCTTCCAGTGCTGCAAGGAGTCTTTCAGTGCTGCAACGTGTCTTCCAGTGCTGCAAGGGGTCTTCGGTGCTGGAAGGTGTCTCCGGTGCTGGAAGGTTGTCTCCGGTGCTGGAAGGTGTCTTCCAGTGCTGCAAGGTGTCTCTGGTGCTGCGAGGTGTCTCCAGTGCTTTGAGGTGTCTTCCAGTGCTGTGAGGTGTCTTCCAGTGCTGCAAGGTGTCTTCCAGTGCTGCAAGGTGTCTCCGGTGCTGCAAGATGTCTTCCAGTGCTGGAAGGGGTCTCCAGTGCTGGAAGGGGTCTCCAGTGCTGCAAGGTGTCTTCCAGTGCTGCAAGATGTCTTCCAGTGCTGCAAGGTGTCTCCGGTGCTGCAAGATGTCTTCCAGTGATGGAAGGGGTCTCCAATGCTGGAAGGGGTCTCCAGTGCTGCAAGGTGTCTTCCATTGCTGCAAGGTGTCTCCAGTGCTGCAAGGTGTCTCCAGAGCTGCAAGGTGTCTTCCAGTGCTGCAAGGTGTCTCCAGTGCTGCAAGATGTCTTCCAGTGCTGGAAAGGGTCTCCAGTGCTGGAAAGGGTCTCCAGTGCTGCAAGGGGTCTCCGGTGCTGCAAGGTGTCTTCCATTGCTGGAAGGTGTCTCCAGTGCTGCAAGGTGTCTTCCAGTGCTGGAAGAGGTCTCCGGTGCTGCAAGGTGTCTTTCAGTGCTGGAAGGGGTCTCCGGTACTTCGAGGTGTCTTCCATTGCTGAAAGGTGTCTTCCAGTGCTGCAAGGTGTCTCCAGTGCTGCAAGGTGTCTACCAGTGCTGCAAGGTGTCTCCAGTGCTGCAAGGTGTCTACCAGTGCATGACGGGGTCTCCAGTGCTGGAAGGGGTCTTATGGCAGAATTCTGCTTAGTAAGTATGAACCTTTATCTTGATTTATGCTATAGGGCAATGGTTCCCAAATCCAATCCTCTAGAATCCCAGATAGATCAGGTTTTAAGGGTATCCCTGCTTCAGCACAGGAAGCTCAATCAAAATGACTGAGCCACTGATTGAGCTATGTGTGCTGAAGCAGGGATAATGTATCCCTAAAACCTGATCTACCTGGGGTTCTAGAGGACTGGATTTGGGAAACGTTTCTATACGGGGTTGTAGACCATCCCCGCTCTGGAACCAAATGACGAAGAACTTTGCACTAATTCTAGCATTCAGCACAATTAATTAATATCAATCAGGCGCTTACAATTCCTATACAGAAAACAAGACATTCACTTATTAAGGACATTTGGGACCAATTGAATAAGACATTAAAAGATAATTGTGATTCTAAATTGTAAATAAACATCCATGAGTAATGTTCTCTTCTAGTATTTTACTTTTATTTTTAAAGCACAGATATACTTTATGTATAAATGTATTTTTGTTATTGAATTGATAATACTTCTCTTCTACCCTACTAATACTAAAGACAAGGCCTATTTTTATTATTTTGTGCAAGTTATGATAGTTTTTTTTACAAGTTTGCGATAAACAACTGACGTGTGTGAGAGTGACTTAATATTACATGTAAAGCACTATTAAAATCCAGCTGTAAAAGTGGATTGCAGTTTTTTTTATGTCTTGTCATTTTTTGTTGAATCACCAAAAGCCAAAACAATTTTTTTATTCAAGCTGAATGTATAATATATTAACCACTTTACTTGGATTTTGTCACCAAAAATAACTGTATATTTACAAATCTGTTTCAGGGCATTATAAATGGATTTATGTGTGCAAGGTTCATATATTTAAGTCCAGCAAATAAACACATCCTAAGAATGGTTTTGTTTGCTCCAATGGCAGTAAGCCTGTAAGTGAATGTGAGGTCATGGCTTATATTATAGCTAAGAGAGCTGCTTGCAGGGTAAAGCGCAGAGGCCCAGACACAGCTAAATGTACAATCCCTCGTTGGTCCAAAGTGTACTAATTACAGGGATAATGTTAACGGGCTACATTTGCATTATTGGTACATGTTTGTAATGAGACAGGTATAAATATAGGGGAGCCCCCCCCCCCTCTCTACAACATCCCCACATTTCCATTTCTAATGTTTACAAATATTTCCAAGACAACTTTCAAAAGTTATTTTAAAATAACTTTAGTTGTCTGAGATTTTAAGGCATCAGTTACCAAGATGTAACCCATGAAACATATCACTTTCACTATTTTTGGATCTTACACTTAAACAATTGGGTTCATTATTCCCCTTAATTGGGATCCCTCTTAAAAAGTGTCTAGATTGTATAAAAGTATTTAAAAAAATCCTGCATTGCCATTTAATGGGTTAAATTCATTATTTTTTTATTTAAATATTCAAATTAAGCATACATTTATAAAATACATCTGAATGTATTCTCTTTTGAAATGTATGTCCTTTGTTCAATTGTGGCAAATAAGATTCAAGTTGTGTTAGTTATTTACTTGCACAAACATGAATTTCTTTATTTTTATGATTATAATGTTTTTTTTTAGCACACAGGAAAACACAATAGATCGATATAGAATATTCTATATGTACTCATGCAATCTCTTGTAATATACCTCTGAATTATATCTCAATTAAAATGTTGCATAATTTATGAATATGGAATTGTATTAAAGTGCACATTCAGGGCAACAAAACATTTAAGCTAACCTAGCTATATTTTTTAGCTATATTTTTTGAGTCAATATGTACATCAGTCATCTCATTTAATTTACAGTACATAGCTTTGGTTTATCAGTTTTGAAAGCATCTAATGTTATGAGCTTATAACACTTTAATTTAAAACGCATAGTTTTCTTCTATGCAATTTCACTCGCTTCTGTCATTGTATCATCTGTTCATTCTTTGCATCTATTAAAGATCATTTTTAAGGATCTTATTTGGAATTATCCTGCGTGGTTATTGTCTTGGAGTCCTTTTTTCAGATCACTGTATGTCAACAAGAAAATTAGTTTATTGTCTGTATTTCAGATAATGGGCTGTATTAACTTAGCAGGGTTATTTCCAAAAGGCACTTGAAGTTTGATTCCCTTGTACGAGGTGTAATAGGCCTTATGGTGTAGCACTGTTTTGCAAACATGGCACAAGATGCTTTAATGTGTTACATTTAAAAAAAAAGTAGGTGATGTGTAAGTGTTTCATAGGAAACAAATATAGAAGTGGATGGCCAGTAGGGGCCTTTACCCCACGTAATGCGCCTCCTTTGTCCTACATCTTACATAATTATAGTGCTTTGTTGCTGTCCTCAAATTGATCAGGCCTTATTGTGAAACATTCGATATCAAGAGTTTAACGATTGTGATACTGAAAATGCTATTTGTCTCTTGAAGACTTTTGTTCCCTTTAAACCTTTTGTACAAATATTACCCATGAACTAGTTTCCAGTTGGTCCAATAGAAGGTATCACTAAATGTGAACAGATCCAGCTTTCTCCAGAACCCGTGTAAGAATTAGCAAGTTGCATTACCATGTATCATTTCTTTATTGCAGTTTTGAGGTAAACTGGATATTTTTGTTTCCTTGCTAAAACAATACATAAAAATTTAGTTTGTTCTCATTGGGTCACTTTGCTGGCCGGTCACTAGGCTGAATGTGTATTACAGTGATCCCCAATGCTTAGTAAATGGGCTTGTGCACTTTGGTATTAAAGCTGCTTATGGTGACAAACAAGCAATGCTGCTACCTAAATGACTATATCGTTTTAGCTAGTAAATATAATTACATTTTAATCAACTTTTGCCATTGAAAATAAATGTAAGATTGTAACATACTGTATAAAGCATTTCAAATATAGGACTGAAAGCCTAACTCTAAACATCACTATAGCAAAGATCGAAGAACATGCAAAACATTCTGCCTTTTCTCCAAACGTATACCTGACAAAGGAAGAGGAATATACTGTATACAGCATGTATTTCACAGCCACGTAAATGTGCAGCAATGTGCTCTAGAGGGGGGTTAAAAAGATCACAATACTTAGATTTTGTAACTACTGCGTGGTTTTAAAATAAGGTTTCTATTCCAGATAAACAATAAACATAGTAAAGATTTACAATTAAAATGGTTTTGGGGACAATTTTCAGTGCAATAAGAAATGAGGTGTGCTAACAAATCTAAGTGCAACTACCTCCGAACTTCTTCCATTTAGTAATAATATATTGAGATAAAAAACCATGCTAACCATTATTTTTGTATTTTTTTTTTTATAATTCATATTTTATTGAGACTTTATCATCATACAACACGGTATAAATTAGTCTGCATGTAAAGCAACAAAGTTATGCCTTCAATCATATATGTAACAAAAAATAAATGAGAAAACGGAAAAGAGAGGGCCAACCATTATTTTGTGCCAGGACATTGTTGCGCTGAGCACCTTTGGAGATATGCATTACAGACATGGGTATTTTAAATTGACATTAACAGAACGTTAAAATAATCAGTAGTCACCTTCTGATGACCTAACCCTATAACTCACTAACACCAGGACCCAGATGTTACCTAAAACAGGAGCAGACGTTACATACCCTGAGATAACACAGAGTCCTTAAAGCTAATTATCTGCAAAAACAATGTCTTAACGACCTCTCGTTAGCATAGCCTTAATGTCACATTATTGTAGCATAATGTTGCGTTATCTTGCAATATTGTGACGTTTTGCCAGTTTGGGCGTTACTCCAATCCAAATGCTATGTTATTTATATTATGCCTAACTGTGGAAGGAGATTTACTACCCAACGGAGCAACGACTCAGCATCTTCCTGCCCATTTTAAAACTAAGTAAGAACAATGATAATGAGTCAGTGATCACAACTCTCTTTATTCCTGTTAATGATGGCAGTCTGACTTTGTAGTATTGACACAGTCCCAATGTTATTTAGTCTATACAAGAGCACAGAAGGAGGCTGCAAAGTAGATAGATTCAGACCCTACAGATCAATGGAGCAGGTAGGGACCGGTGTGGAGGGGGATCAGTGGGGGGCAGCTTTGTTGGGGAAGGTCACTCCTCCCCTCCACCAATTACTTCCAATGTCACTGTCCCTCCCCCAGTCAAAGGGTGATGGGGAATTTGTAGTTTAAAGCTGGACTTACTTTTTTTAATTAGTTGTTTTTTTTAGTATATTTATATGTATGTAATGGTGTGTTTGCATATGTATATGTGTATTTATCTATCTATATGTGTGTGTGTGTTTGTAAATATACACTTATGTTTATTTTATGTAAATATATATTTCTGAATGTATAAGTGCACTTGTGTATATATTGACATTTTAATGATTAGCAACGCATGTATCCCATGTAATGGCTACAACATTGCACTTGATACCACACAGGTTATTTATAAAAGTCTATTGGCTGCAAAACTGATGCAAATGAAATGAGTGCAAAGAAAATTCTCCAGGTTTATAAAAGAACAAAACGCAATTTCTTCAAATAAGATTGTTTTTCTTTGATAAATTTGATGCAGGGATTTGCACTATAACACTTTGGTAAATGATACTCATAGTCCCTGTTTAATGCCTTTGTAAAAATAATAATATACTAGAAAACTCACATATCAAATGTGACTTGGTGATGTCAGTGCTCAGGCCAATGACATCATTCAGCCTGGGTTAAATAATGCTTTGCATGGCACAGGACAATCACCTACTCACTGTCTGTGAGTGACTGTACTGTATGTCTTACCCAAGGCTTCCTGATGTCACTGTTGGGCCCTATGACATCACTCAGCCGTTGCTAAAAATATCCACTGTCTGCAAGCAAATATGTCTCCCCTAAAGGACTGACAAACAAACAATTGACTTTTATTCTAATACATACTAAATGTTTTAATGTTAGAAGCCTTTTGTGATGATGTCATCTATGTGCATTTGATATTGTGCTGTTGATGTCATGATGCAGCTTATTAGACCTCATTTTTAAGGCTTTCCCATTTCCTTTTTGTCGGTGTGACATTTTATCCCAGTTATTAGGTGATATATAAATAACGAAATGGGATCGGCCCCTGTGTATCTTGTGTCCCTTGTGTGCCAGAGGAAAGGTATTATGTATCAGATGTTAAAGTAAAACGGCAGTGAACACAAGTCTGGATCTTTCCCATACACATGTATACAACATTCAGCATAGGAAGTTGCACTGTCGTAATAAAGCAGCCTGGAGCCCCTCGTGACGGAGCACCTGACCGCAGGGGCTAGGCTCCCCTCCCCCCCCTCCCTTCTCTCTCTTTTTGTGCCGTCCACGTGCTTCCCCTCTCCCCTCCTCCTCCAGTTTGGTTGGATTGCATGCCCCCCCCCCATCCCTCAGTGTCACAGGGAGGGGGCGGAGCTAAGGTGATTTAAAGGAGCGCAGGGGGAGGGAAGGCAGTCTGCTTCCTGGGAAGAAGTTACCGCCCCCCCCCCCCTGACCATTTGTTTGTGTAATACCATGACAATGGCATAATACAGCGGTGTGCAAACTGGGGGTGTGACCCCCAGGGGGGGCGTGAGACTGAGTGCCGGGGGGTGGGGTTTACAGAGGCACCTCGCGCTTCCCGAAGGCACTTAAATTAAGTGCCGGGGGAGCTACACGGCCTCTGTAAACCTAACTTAGCTTGGCTCCGGCGGCTTCGCACACGCATCGCCATGGCAACGCGGTGTCAAATGATGCCACAAGGTCACGTGACATCACAGTACTATGGCAACGTCACGTCATGACGCCGGAGCCGACGCCGGAGTGGAGGTGAGGGAGGGGCGCGGAGGTGCGGGTACCGCTGGCAGGGGGGTGTAGGGAAAAATGTTTGCGCCCCCTGGTATAATATACTGTATATTATGTTGTATTTTCTTCCTTTTCAAAAAATAAGTATACTTGGGCAGGATGTTGATCCAGGGATTAATCTGATTGCCAATTGTTGGAGTCAGGAAGGAATTTATTTTCCCCCTTATGAGATATCATTGGATGATGTCACTGGGGTTTTTTGTTTGGCTTTCTGTGGATCAATAAGTAAGTATAGATATAGGATAAAGTATCTGTTGTCTAAATTTAGCATAGGTTGAACTTGATGGACGTACATCTTTTTTCAACCTCATCTACTATGTAACTATGTAACTACGTCACAGCGGCTGTTGGGGGGGGGGGGGTGGGGGTGGTTAAGTGTGCGTTAACCTTGCCAGCGGGGGCTATAGTGCGGAAAACCCCTAAAGCCCTGGGGTGGCTGGGGGTAGCAAGTGGGCAGAACTCATTTGTACGTAATTCCCTGGGACCAGTTTCGCTTAACGGCACGGTCAATGGGCACCCGGCTTGGTGGGTCTTGCAGGCCATCGGGGAGAGAGGACACTGGCAAGGTTGGCACTTCCCCGGGTTTATATGTGTAAATAAAGCCATGGCCTTTGTACCTCCAGACCTTTGTAGTGTGTTTATTTATGTGGCTTGGGGGTGTGCCGGTGTGGGGGGGGTGAGGGGGTGGGGGGGTATGGGAGGGGAGCTTCCTCATGGCTCCAAGTTCAAGAAACCTTGCTGGCTGTATATTAAACACTTTTGAAAAACTGTTTTTTTTTTTAATATATTTTTATTTGGGTAAACAGGCCGTTACATTTCACCACAGAAAACATTTAGCCTCTAGATGGCGCAGCAACTCAGAGGGCATTTAACACTTCCCATTGCGATGCCAAACCGAGGACGGTCTTGGAGACCCCCCTCTACACTCCATATGATTCTTTTAAAACATAGATCAATAGTTTCTCCCTGTGTTTCTTGAATGGTCTGGTTTGAGTTGCCCTTGAGATTCTGGCGCTTTATATAGCGTCGCTACTCATTGTTCTTATTTTCTGAAACTCAAACCTTGCTCCCTATAACAGAGCTACAACATCTAACATTTAGCAACAGGTTGTTTTAACTTTTTGTCTATCTTATGTTCTGGTGTATTTAGAACTGTTCGCTTTGGGATTCCCTGCTCTTTAATCATCATTCATTTTTTTTTAAAGCTGACCATCTTATCTCGGTGTTCCACCCTATCTTATTCTGCACCGGCGGTTTCTTCATCCTGTTGTGGGAATGACGCTATAATCAACTTCCATTTGGAGTAATACTGTATTTGACATGCCGATTGTTTCCTACCTGTTCGCTAGTTATTTTGTCTATAGTGATCAACTTGATAAGAAGGGATCTGACTAATTCTAAATTTGGTGCCTCAAGATCTAGGCACTTTACCATAATTGCCTTCCTGGTTGTTAGGAGAACCAACAACAACAATGTACAGTAGCTTCAGATGTGTAAAAAAGACTTTATTTGCATGTAGGTTTCAGCTAATATAAAGAGTAAGGCCTCGGTCCCGCTGCGCTCGTTGACGCGGGCGGCCATGTCGCGAGTTCCCCACCAGCAGGGGAATCCTCGCGAGCCGGTCCCGGTCCCCCCTGGCGGCACAGCTGACTACACGCTGTGGCGCGTCAGCCGCTAGGAGACACAAGAGAATGGTGTTTCCTAGTGTTGACGCGTCACGTGGTGTGGCTGTGAGCCAATGGGGAGGGGAGGCTTCGGGAGGAGGAGAGGCTTCGGGGAGCGGGGAGGAGTGTGGAGTGAAAGCAGGTGAGTGCCTGTCTGTGTGTGTGTCTGAGTGCGTGCGTGCCTGTCTGTGTGTGTATGTGTGTGCCCGAGTGCGTGAGTGCCTGCCTGTGTGTGTGTGTGTATGAGTGCCTGCGTGTGTGTGTTTAAACTTACCCTCAGCAGCTCCAGCCCGAGTCCGTGGAGGGAGGGGGGGGGAGAGTAGCGGGTCCCTCCGCTCAAGCCACGCCCCCCCTCCCTGTCAAGCCTCCCACTCCCGCCCACTTCCCTCTCTGGCTCCCGCTCCCTACAGACCGCATATCGCGGTCTGTGTATCTCAGCGCACCGCCTGTCTGCAGTGCGGGCGCGCTGACTCTGGGAGCGGGGCCTTAGCCTAAGGGTATCATTAACATTAGCCTTTTCTAGGGTTACTATATGTATAAAAATGCTACAACTCATTGACTGTCTTACTGGCCAGTACTCAACTGGACCAAACAATAGTAGAGACTGTGCCCAATGACTACTTCTTTAGTCAGAAGCAATACCAAACAGGATCGATATTGTTTTGAGGCAACAAAGTGATAAAGTGTCAATAATGCTTCATTAAATGACAAAATAAACGTTACAATGTACAGTGTCTACTCCTGTTCCACCTTCAATGCTAGAGACATTGGATTCTATTTCACTTAATACTTTTGCATAAAAGATAGTTTTACTAAACAATATTACGTCATTGTATATGCTTTACAACGTAAAAAGTCATTTACTTTCAGCATTTGGAGGTTAAAAGAAAGTGAAGATTTATATGAAACCTTAGTCGTCTGCTCCTGCATCTGCTCTCTGGGCTCACTTATCAAGAGCCGGTTATCACAACCGTTCCGACATTTGACTTGTTAAAATGGCCCCTCTGTGGTTTTCTACTGATGTAGCAGCATGAATAAGCCCAAAGAGTAGTTCAGGTTTTTTTTTACATGTGGCATGAGTATTATATTTTGAATAGAGATGGGTGAATGTGTTGTAATTCAATTTAAAGGAACTTTTAGGGTAAAACATTGAGTGAAATTGTTCATATTTGCCATACAAACTATATTTGCTTTGCTTTTTTTTGCTGTGAAAACACTACCCAAAAGCGTTATATTTAGTATCTCTTAAAGCTGCAGTTCAGGCAATATCCTGCATGTGTGTTTTTTAATAAATCAGTTCTGTAGTAAGAAAAAATACTTTTAGCATTTTCTGTTTTTAAAAAAACAACTTTGAAAGACCAATTTTCTTGTATTCTATTTTAACAACCATTTGCTAAGGCACTGCCCCTTCATGTCCTGTCACAAGCCCTGGCACACCCCTTTGTCAGCCCTGCCCTCCCTCTAGCACATGTCAGTGCAGGATTGCTCATGAATATTCATGAGCGTCCACTGACAGACAAGCAGAATATAAACAGATCCCTTCACTAATTATGTCACCAAATTTCGACCTATCAATACATGGAGTACGAATTGACCGGCAGCTATACAGTTCTTTAGGTAATTAGAGATTGCACACATAAAACTATTGAAGTAAAAAAAAAAAAAAATAAAAAAAAAAAGACTGAACTGCAGCTTTAAAAACATTATTTTGTTTAAAATTGTTTTATAATCTCACATTTTCGGATTTTTTTTTTCAAATGTTTTCAAAATTTTTAAGCAATTAGTGGTGGTTATTTTTTAACTCTGTGATTTCATGAAATTTTTTGAAATGTTAGTGTTTTCGCTGCAAATTTGAATTAAAAAAATAATTGTGTCCCTCTCTAACTTTGCAGTTTCTTGTATGGATTGCCTAATAAGTGATAGTGATAGTGAGTATATTAGGCTAAAGTTGTAAAATTTCGGGCATTATTGAAATCCCTGTTCTCTGATTGGTTAGAATTCCGGGCATTATTGATTCAGTAATGCCTGGATTTTTTGCACCTTGCAAAATTGATGCCTCTCTGCTTTTTTTTTTAACCAAGACAAAGTTTAACACTATTTTATAATTACAAACTAAAATAAATGACAATCTGCAATCTTCAGAGACAAACAATACTAGTCCCCACATTAAGGAGATTGTGCACATGAATGGTTCTTGTTCTCATTGATTTAAGTCGTGAAAATGCGAGCACCAATTAGAAGAAAATGAAGCACATGCTCTGTGTCCAGCCCGTCAGGGTAATTACCCTACTACCAAAGTGCACTTATCATTTTGTAAAAATGTCTTCTAAACAGTATTGACTTCCTTCAATATCTCGCACATCTGCGCTGTAAGTGATCAATATGCAGAACGCTATCATATACATCTGCGCTGTAAGTGATCAATATGCAGAATGCAATCATATACATCTGCGCTGTAAGCGATCAATATGCAGAACGCTATCATATACATCTGCGCTGTAAGCGATCAATATGCAGAACGCTATCATATACATCTGCTGTTCTATCCAAATATCTGGAAACTCAAACTGAAAACCTGACTAAAACTGTAACAGTCCTTGGAAAGAACATGTGTGTATTGTATACATGTGTGTATTGTATACATGTGTGTATTGTATACATACAAGTATTGTATACATGCGAGTATTGTATACATGCGGGTATTGTATACATGCAGTGTATTGTAAACATGCGTGTATTGTATACATGCGTGTATTGTATACATGTGTGTATTGTATACATGCAGTGCATTGAATACATGCGTGTATTGTATGCATGCATGTATTGTATACATGCATCCATGTATTGTATACATGCAGTGTATTGTATACGTGTGTGTATTGTATACATGCAGTGTATTGTATACATGTGTATTGTATACGTACAGTGTATTGTATACATGAGTGTATTGTATACATGCATGTATTGTATACATGCAGTGTATTTTATACATGCGTGTATTGTATACATGAGTGTATTGTATACATGAGTGTATTGTATACATGTGTGTATTGTATACGTGTGTGTATTGTATACGTGTGTGTATTGTATACGTGCAGTGTATTGTATACGTGCAGTGTATTGTATACGTGCAGTGTATTGTAAACATGCGTGTATTGTATACATGTGTGTATTGTATACATGCAGTGCATTGAATACATGCGTGTATTTTATTCATGCATGTATTGTATACATGCATCCATGTATTGTATACATGCAGTGTATTGTATACGTGTGTGTATTGTATACATGCAGTGTATTGTATACGTGTGTATTGTATACGTACAGTGTATTTTATTCATGAGTGTATTGTATTCATGAGTGTATTGTATACATGCGTGTATTATATACATGCAGTGTATTGTATACATGAGTGTATTGTATACATGTGTGTATTGTATACATGTGTATATTGTATACGTGTGTGTATTGTATACGTGCAGTGTATTGTATACGTGCAGTGTATTGTATACGTGCAGTGTATTGTATACGTGCAGTGTATTGTATACGTGCGTGTATTGTATACGTGCGTGTATTGTATACGTGCGTGTATTGTATACGTGCGTGTATTGTATACATGAGTGTATTGTATACGTGCAGTGTATTGTATACGTGCAGTGTATTGTATACGTGCAGTGTATTGTATACGTGAAGTGTATTGTATACATGCGTGTATTGTATACATGCGTGTATTGTATACATGCGTGTATTGTATACGTACAGTGTATTGTATACGTACAGTGTATTGTATACATGAGTGTATTGTATAAATGCAGTGTATTGTATTCATGAGTGTATTGTATACATGCGTGTATTTTATACATGCGTGTATTGTATACATGAGTGTATTGTATACGTGTGTGTATTGTATACGTGTGTGTATTGTATACGTGTGTGTATTGTATACGTGTGTGTATTGTATACGTGTGTGTATTGTATACGTGCAGTGTATTGTATACGTGCAGTGTATTGTATATGTGCAGTGTATTGTATACGTGCGTGTATTGTATACATGCAGTGTATTGTATACATGCGTGTATTGTATACATGCAGTGTATTGTATACATGCGTGTATTGTATACATGCAGTGTATTGTATACGTGTATTGTATACATGCGTGTATTGTATACGTGCGTGTATTGTATACGTGCGTGTATTGTATACGTGCAGTGTATTGTATACGTGCAGTGTATTGTATACGTGCGTGTATTGTATACGTGCGTGTATTGTATACGTGCGTGTATTGTATACGTGCAGTGTATTGTATACGTGCAGTGTATTGTATACGTGCAGTGTATTGTATACGTGCGTGTATTGTATACGTGCAGTGTATTGTATACGTGCAGTGTATTGTATACGTGCAGTGTATTGTATACGTGCGTGTATTGTATACGTGAGTGTATTGTATACGTGCAGTGTATTGTATACGTGCAGTGTATTGTATACGTGCAGTGTATTGTATACGTGCAGTGTATTGTATACGTGCAGTGTATTGTATACGTGAGTGTATTGTATACGTGAGTGTATTGTATACGTGCAGTGTATTGTATACGTGCAGTGTATTGTATACGTGCAGTGTATTGTATACGTGAGTGTATTGTATACGTGAGTGTATTGTATACATGACTCAGTGGCGGTGATTCCTGCTTTGCTTGCTGTTGCTTGCATTATTCTGTGACTTTTTTGCTGTGCTTCCAGTTGTGTCTCTCACAGGGGGGACAAGGATTAAGGGAAGTATCTTGAGGTCTCTTTGGACCCAGGGGAACGGGCCAGAAGAAAGGGTTTCTACCCTGAAACGTTGCCCCTCTTATCCTACCCCATTGTCTTTATATGTTGTGCTGTTGTCCTCTCTCCATACCCTCATTTGTACCCCACACTTCCCTTCCCCTTTATATCTTGTTTCCCCTTATTTGTGTGATAATTAGCACTGTATACTTTGCATTAGTAGTCAGTTAGCATTTCCAATTTTGTATATTAATTTGCTGTTTACGTGATTAAATTTGTGGCTTATTCTGAGACTCTCTACGTTTGTCTATCTATCTTGCGTGTGCTGGAGCCTACTCTGGGGTTTCTATGATTTGCAGTGGGGTTGTTTGGGCTCACTTCACTCCGCGCACACTGCACAGTATCAATACTATTTCGGTCTAGAATGCTGTCCGTCAGTGTGTTTATATGCAGTGTATTGTATACATGCGTGTATTGTATACATGCAGTGTATTGTATACATGAATGTATTGTATACATGCGTGTATTGTCCATGTGGCAGCAAACATAAAATAGGACATTTGATTAAATAGTGCAGTGTTGTAATAGCTGCAATAGCGCTGGAGAATAATACCTGTACAGTATGTTTTCTGTACTTAGCAGTGCTTTTTCATAGACACTTTCCAGTGAATGACTGGAGGGCGTTTTACAGCGCCAGAGAAGGATTTATGTCATAGCACCACTTAGTAAATATGGACTTATATGTTCTGAAGTCATCCAAATGCAGGTTTTACATAGTAGCACATTATAATGGGGTACTCGAACAGCAGCGGAAAAGGGACTGAGAAGTGTTTTTGTGTTTGTTTGAATACCTGGCAGTTTAAGGATGCTGGTTTTTATATATTACAGACATAATGCACACATTGCTGGAATGCAGATTTAGTTGCCAGAACAGTGTTATTTCCGTGACCTCCGTTGCTGAATAGTGTAGTGAGATTATTCCTGCTGCTGCATCTGTATAATAGAAACACGATGCAGTGAACGTGGGAGTGTTCTGCAGCACAGTATATATTAAAGAGATAAACTGAATCTGCACTGTTACATCACATACACACACACGCACAAACACACACACGCGCACACACACACACGCGCACACACACGCACACACACACGCACACACACAACACACACACACGCACAAACACACACACGCACACACACACACACGCACACACACAACACACACACACCAGCTCTCTTGTAGATCCCCTGCTGGAAGTAAATGTCATTTTAGATGTATACATTAGTAGCCATTGAATTCATAAGAGCTGGCATAAAATATTAGCCATTAATATTATTTGGTAGCCCACAATGTTCTCACATTTTCAATGTCAGTAGAATAAAACATAGGGCCAACATCAACAGCTTCTACCACTGTCATCAGAATCCTCCCACATGATAATACAGAGTCATATAGTCCTAACTGGTTAGTGTATATCACTTACTAGCTAGGAGATCATTCATACATCTGCACATACCGTATGCCAATCATAGGAACTCAAGCCAGTGGGCTACGAAACTAGTAATGCCGGCAGTGCTGGAACGTCCGGACCTGAGCTGGTTAATGACAGAAAGTCTTGCTATTACTCCTACTTGTTTCTATTTCTTGTGACCAAACGCATTGTACAGAAATGCAGCCTGAGTGGAATATATATTTAATAGTACAATGATCCGGCCAATTACCGAGGTCCGAAGAGAGTATTGTGCAAAGGCAGCAAGAAAAAAAACACTTGCCTACCATTACCTCAGCACATTTCTTCCATTTCCAGAAGTGATCAATAACTCTGCATCCATTGCTGGGGCCTGGTCTCGGCCTGGTCTCGGCCTGCATATCACTCTGACTTCTCCTTTGGGAACTCAGGATTTTCTCTACCAGATTTCATATTTGCACATAAAGCAATACAGTGATTTAAATGCACATGTGTAACCCAAAGAGTTCTCACAATTTTATTTCTGCCATGAAAATGTCTGTCAATTGATGTACTGTTTAGAATAAGGGTTTTAGCACAACATTTTACTTGCAAAAATTCTGCAACCACAGTACAAATAGCTTTGTTTTTTAAGCCATTAGACAACTAAATTACTCAGCTAAATTACTTGTAAAATGGTTAGGGTGTTTTATTATGTATGAGTTGTGCATCTTTTAGGATCAATGTATCAAGGTACCTTGCATCAACTTTGTGCCAGCAACTTGGGGAATAGATATTGGGATATAATAATATGACACATCAAAGTTTTTATCTTAAAAGCAGTAATTCCCCTGGTTTTGTTTTTATTTCTCAGGGGACCCAGATTAGTTTCCTTGCACAGGTATTTTTGCCTGCGTGACTTAAAATCTAATTTCTCAGGAAGTGTGGGCCCTGGAGCTGGGGGTATTATCTTCCCTGATCCTGGTTTAGCTGTACGAGCTGTTTAATGCAGCAGGAAAAAGCTCCAGAAAATCCACATAATAATTGGAATAGGAAGCTAAAGAAACATGCCCACCGGTGCTCATTTGCATGGAACTACCCAGAATCCTTGTCTGCAGTTTAACCACTGTTTCACACAAGACAAAGGAGTGAATGGTGCAGGATTGGGGATCTGTGGAAGACGTGCAGATGCACTCATTGGTATTTTATCTTTGCTGTCAGATATAAGAACCCCATTTGACACATTTGGTGCATATTATTGCAAAATAACTTTTTTTGCATCATGTTAAGTAGCAAATCGCATCATTGTGAAATATGTACAGTACATCAAGAAATTGCTGCCTTCATTGTTTTAATGTTTCATACAGCCATATATATGTATCTTTTATAGGGGGAAATGTGAACCAAATGTTAGGAGACTTGAAAGAGTTATAATTCACAGTGCTAGTATTAATACATTCAATAAATGTACCTCTTTGATGAACATAATAGAGAAATTTGATTGGCCTTAAACTTAACCTCCTCTCTTAATTGTTTACCAGTATTGTGCCCTATTCTGTCTGTCCATCGTTCTGTTTCTTTCTCTATTGGTTACTCAATAAATTAGATTTCCGGCTCTGAGCATAGATTACTGAGTTTCCCTTGTATTATACATTTTTAATCCCTTTGTTATGAGTATTGATATCTATCTCACTTTCTCTCTCCCACTTTCTTGTATGTCTATGTTCCTTTCTGTAATTCCCTTTTTCAATCTTTTTATATTTGGGATCCTCATAAGCTTCCTGCCTCGTTTTGTGCAACCTTTTTCTCTCTTTGTCCCCGTATCTATTTCTTGGTCCTCTCTTTCCCCTGACTTCCTCACTTCTTCTATTTGGTCCCTCTTGTGTCCCTCTCCGTTTTCCACTCTAAGGGGCCTATGCACTAAGCTACGTTAACTAGCGCTGAAATGGGTTATATCGCTCGGCCGCAAAAGGCTGAAGCCATAAGCGCTATTCACTAAGGCTGTTTGGCGCGTTTACGGCCTGCCTTGCCCAAAAGGGGCATAGCGCGCGATCACCTTTCCCCCCCTGTTATCGTGCTAAAAGTTATTTAGCACGATAACTGTTATAAAAAAATCAGCCTGTAAGAACTGCATGGAGACGCTGCGTCTCAATGCACGGCTCTTACAGGCGATCGTGCTGGCCAAATATGATTTTTAATACTAGTGTACATGAGCTGAACCGCATTGGTTTCAGGTCCGAGAACCCCCTACTTCAGGAGATATAGGCCCCATTAAGGGGTGCCTGTATCCCCTGCAGAATGTAAATGTCCCGGTCACGTGACGCGGGAGCTTTAAAGTGCAGGGGATACCGGCACCCCATAACGGGGCCTGTAACTCCTGAAGTAAGGGGTCCTCGGACCTGAAACCAATGGGGTTCAGCTCAGGAGACACCCTGCTCATGTACACTAGTATTAAAAAACACATAACAATAAATAATAATTCATTACCATAGCGGATAGCCGCTATGGTAATGAAGCTGCATGGAGGTCTTTCAAAATGAGACGACATAGGCTTTTATAGACCTATGACGTCACATTTTCGTCATATGGTTCTCACGGTCTAGCGGCTATCCACTAAGGCAATGAAGGGATTAAGGCATAATAGCATGTTTATTGGGGACAATTGCCCCCAATAAACATTGCTATATACAACACACATCCCCCCCGCCCCCTAACACATACACACTACAGTAATGGGCAAAATTACTATTATCCACATATGGATAATAATGCATTTGCCCATTAAATATACATTAATCACAATAAATACATTTTGTACTCACCCTTGTCCGGCACCCACGATGAAGGCCACCCTCATCTTCCTCCCCGTCCATACACTGGGGTGCTGAAAAATATACACAATAAGAAAAAGTGCCAAACTAATGTCCCCTAACCCCTTAATGACCTTAGCGGTTATTAACCGCTACAGTCATTAAGGGGTTAAGCCACCCTAATCCGATACCCACCCTTCACCCATTTATTTGTACAGTGGCTTCATCATATATATATATATATAATCAAAAAATGAATAGATGATACCGTTCTGTGGCTAACGAAATGCTTTTATTTGTGCGAGCTTTCGAGATACACTGATCTCTTCTTCCGGCGATGTTACAATGCATTGTAACATCGCCGGAAGAAGAGATCAGTGTATCTCGAAAGCTCGCACAAATAAAAGCATTTCGTTAGCCACAGAACGGTATCATCTATTTATTTTTTGATTATTGAAGCTCGGCTAACACGGTACTGATACCTCTTCATGTGTGTATGTGTATATATATATATATAATGTATGAATGTATGTATGTATGTATGTATATATATATATTATAATATATATACTGTATATGCATGATTAACCAATATACAAATAAATACTGTACATGGCCAAATACAAATCTCTCCAAATATCAAACAGCACCAAGCAAAATCAATATCTAAGAAATCCAATTACAAACACTCAATTTGACAATGTGTACATGATACAATTAATCTGTGCATTATGTATACTATGTCAACCAATGCTCCAAATTAAATACACAAATCCAAACAAGATACAAATACAATCATTAAAGAAAAACAAAGTATCAACACAATTCAATTACCATCAATTAATCCAATCACCAATCAATTACAATCCAAATCAATTACACACTTCAAATCCTACAAGCAAACCATTGTGAAAAATAATCTATGTCAAAGTAACCATCACACTAAATCTATCTTCCAAAAATAAGCCAATAAAATAATCTATAGCAACCAGCCTTTAAATAAACATTAGCAAAAATGAAATGTACATTAGAAACACATTTTTACACAAAGCAGCAAATTGCAATTCCAAAAAACATCCAAACAAGGCAAGCCAACAAATTTTTATTATACCTGTATGTATGTCATCTATAGTTTACAGACATAAATACAGGTGCAATAAAAGAGCATCAAAAACAATGGAATCACATTAAAAATCAACATACAATACAACCACTGATTTGTCCTGTACGTATGTATATCCATAGTGATATACATAAATTCATGGCAAATAAATGGACATAAAAAAAAATGGACGTCAGAATTTTTTCCCCAAAAAACCTGTAAAATAAAAATAAAATACATTGATTTTGTTTACTTACCATTAGATGAACCACTCACAAAAATCAAGGGGAACCGGAAGCACTGGAACAAGTAATCCAACAACAGGAACCAGGTAACCATAAAATAATAAACCCTTACAATCCACAAGTGTCTGTATCTTCTTTCTTCTATTTGTAATCCATAGTGGGGGTCTTCTCTGTCTTCTTCTGTCTTCTTCTGTCTTCTTCCGGGGTCTTCTTATCTTCATCCGCCATGCCCTGGTCTTCTTTCTTCCATAGGAGGTCTTTCCTCCTCGGCATCTAGCTTCAAAATGAGACGACATAGGCTTTTATAGGCCTATGACGTCACATTTTCGTCATATGGTTCTCACGGTCCTGATTGGGCCGTGAAAACCATGTGCTGTGGCCGACAAAAAAAAAATGATGACGTCATTTAAAGGCAATGAAAGCACAGCCAATCAGAATGGCTTTACAGGTTTTTTAAATTTTTTTCCTGACGTCCATTTTTTTAATGTCCATTTATTTGCCCTGAATTTATGTATATCACTATGGATATACATACGTACAGGACAAATCAGTGGTTGTATTGTATGTTGATTTTTAATTTGATTCCATTGTTTTTGATGCTCTTTTATTGCACCTGTATTTATGTCTGTAAACTATAGATGAACATACATACAGGTATAATAAAAACTTATTGGCTTGCCTTGTTTGGATGGTTTTTGGAATTGCAATTTGCTGCTTTGTGTAAAAATGTGTTTCTAATGTACATTTCATTTTTGCTAATGTTTATTTAAAGGCTGGTTGCTATAGATTATTTTATTGGCTTATTTTTAGAAGATAGATTTAGTGTGATGGTTACTTTGAGATAGATTATTTTTCACAATGGTTTGCTTGTAGGATTTGAAGTGTGTAATTGATTTGGATTGTAATTGATTGGTGATTGGATTAATTGATGGTAATTTAATTGTGTTGATGCTTTGTTTTTCTTTAATGATTGTATTTGTATCTTGTTTGGATTAGTGTATTTGATTTGGAGCATTGGTTGACATAGTATACATGATGCACAGATTAATTGTATCATGTACACATTGTCAAATTGAGTGTTTGTAATTGGATTTCTTAGATATTGATTTTGCTTGGTGCTGTTTGATATTTGGAGAGATTTGTATTTGGCCATGTACAGTATTTATTTGTATATTGGTTAATCATGTATGTATATATATATATATATATATATATATATATATATATATATATAAATATATATATATATATAAATATATAATATATATATAAATATATTATATATATATATATATATATATATATATATATATATATATATATATATATATATATACATGATGAAGCCACTGTACAAATAAATGGGTGAAGGGTGGGTATCGGGTCAGGGTTGCTTAACCCCAGAATGACTGTAGCGGTTAATAACCGCTAAGGTCATTAAGGGGTTAGGGGACATTAGTTTGGCACTTGTTCTTATTATGTATATTTTTCAGCACCCCAGTGTATGGACGGGAGAGGAAGATATGGGTGGCCTTCATCGTGGGTGCCGCACAAGTGTGAGTACAAAATGTATTTAATATTTTTATTGTGATTAATGTATATTTAATGGACAAATGCATTATTATCCATATGTGGATAATAGTAATTTTGCCCATTAATGTAGTGTATGTGTTAGGGGACGGGGGTATTTTTTTAGAGTATTGTTTAATTTTTGGGGGCACACCATTGGTGCCGCGGGGACCCATGGACACCCCCCGGGGACCCCCGTTGTCCCTTGGGGATCACACGGCACCCCCGCGGGCCTGTTGTATGTATGGTGTGCCAGCAAAAAGGTAGACAAAGAAAATTTTTCTAAGTCCAGCTCCTTTTGCGTCTGCCTTTAGCTGGCGCGTTTGTTTGGCGCGTTTTTTAAGGCCGATTTACTTAGCACTGCTTAGTGAATCTGTAGTACTGGCAAAAAGCAGCGCAATACCCTGATCGTGCGCATTTTGCGCCGAGGGCTAAAAAAAGACCTTTTAAGACCGATAAAGCACAGTTATCACTGCTTAGTGAATCTCACTGCAGCCTTATCGGTCTTAAAGGATACTTTGCGCTCTTAAAGCCAATTAACGGAGCTTAGTGAATGGCCCCCTATGAGGCTTATTTATCAGAAATGTTCTGTTACAAAACTGGAAAAATATTAGTTCAAAAGCTGCACCAGATTTAATAATCAAAAGAACTTTACTTTCAATAGAATTTCTTATATGATAAAACTAGTGCTTTTTTGTCACAGTTTTGAAATAAAAGGCGCTGACATGACGCATAACACTGTCCAGCCCATGATGTAGATGACCAAATATGGTCATATTGCCCCCCCCCTTCATGATGTAGAAAGCCACATAAGGGCATTGTCCTGAGGACCAGGACACTTTACTGCGGGACCGCAGACACGAGAGAGCAAGGGGTTAAATAAATAATAAATACTTGCAGCACTCCACACTGACACAGTAATATTGTACCAAAAGTGCTCTAATTACATATGGTGAAAGCACCCCAAAGTGTGGACACATACAGGGTAATGCAGGAAGACAGTCTCTCTAAACATTCTCACCAGGTAGATGATACCCCAATGTCTGGGACAGGGGAACAGGGGACAGGGGGACAGGGGTTACCTAGACATTCACAAAAGGAAGACACATAAGAACACATAGCCGTAATGGATATCTGTGCTACACAAAACCTCCGCACTAATCAGGACAGCCAGTGAAAGTTCACAGGATTTGTGTTTTTATGTGTTTTTCTTTTGGGCTTTCACCATATATAATTAGAGCCCTTTTAGTACAATATTACTGTGTCAGTCATTTGTGTGCAGTGCTGCAGGTATGTTCTCTATTGTGCCATAAAATATAATGTTCCAGAAGTAAATTGCATGTACTGAAGCATAACACATAATAACACATAATAGGATTGGAGCCTGGAAGAGCCCTTGGTATAGCAGAGAGATAGTAATGTGCAGAAGGCAATCCTGATTAATCATAACCCCTTCTACCAACAATTCGGTATGCTCATAAGGCCGGGCACGGTCAGGGAGGTCTCTAAGTGGGCCGGACACAGTCATGGAGGTCTCTAAGTGGGCTGGGCATGGTCAGGGAGGTCTCTAAGTTGGCCGGGCACGGTCAGGGAGGTCTCTAAATGGGTCGGGCACGGTCAGGGAGGTCTCTAAGTTGCCCGGGCACGGTCAGGGAGGTCTCTAAGTGGGCCGGGCACGGTCAGGGAGGTCTCGAAGTGGGCCGGGCACAGTCAGGGACTTCTCGAAGTGGGCCGGGCACAGTCAGGGTGGTCTCTAAATGGGTCGAGCACGGTCAGGGAGGTCTATAAGTGGGCCGGGCACGGTCAGGGAGGTCTCGAAGTGGGCCGGGCACGGTTAGGGAGGTCTCGAAGTTGGCCGGGCACAGTCAGGGAGTTCTCGAAGTGGCAAATAATAAACAAAAATTGTGAGGCGCTACTTGTGAAGGTGAAAATATATATATGAATCTCAGATATTGTGATAATTTACTATAGTGCTCAAATATTAAGAAAAATGGCAAACTTTGCTGCTCAACCCTCTTAGGAGAAGATCCAGTTTTCTCCTATTTAGAATGGTGTGGAGAAACTTGTGGGGAGCGCAGGTATCACCATAAACATGTAAGGGAAAGAATATCAAAATAGTGCAATATGTCTAGATGAATACAGCAATCTGAGCAGGAATCATGAATGGGAACTCACATTATCCCAGTGGTATTACAGCCTGTATTTGGCAATAGATGTGGTGGGTAGATTCAGCAATGTGCAGGGGGGTCTTGCTTGTACACACTCCCAGATGATAGCAGGACGAACGCTCAATGGAAATGGAAATAAAGACAATTCTAGTGCAACACTGTATGTTCACTATGGATATATTGAAAAGGCAATAAGTATTGCACTTACATGATCAACATGTGCTTAGACACATAACAATTGATGCGCAGCATAGGTGTACTCCATCCACCCCCTCCCGAGGTCGCGTCGCGTCACTTCCGGTTCGGCCCGTCGCGTCACTTCCGGTTTCGTCGGCGAACGCAGAATGGATCTTCACGGGTTGTGGGGCTAGTCTGGCACACTTCTGAACTGCTGCAGGTTCACTCAATGTATTTTATATGTATTTCATTTTATATGTATTTCAATGTGATATACATGGATATTAGTATGCACGGTTAGTCCCGCCCACTAGCCAATCACAGAGCACTTTTTCAGCCAATGGGAAGTGGAGAATTAAGCATCCATCCAATCAGAGCCAAGTAGGGGCATATATACATGGCCCAAGAAGCTTACACTTCAGATCGGACACCTGACGAAGCTGCCACGCCAGCGAAACGCGCACATCTTCTTGGCCATCCGCGCCCAGCTTTTTCGCCCTTCCGCGCCCAGCGTCTGCCGGCCCGCACAACCAGGTTTCGCCGCATGCTGCCTGCGCCCCTCCTAAATCATAATCATGCCACACACTTTCACCTGGGGGGGAACATGCTCCGAATCCCCCATGCTGCTGAAAACTGGGGCGGGAAACAGACAGCAAGAGAAGGAGGGCTTGTCTGTGTGCAGAGAGAAGCCCCACCCCCTCTGCAAGACCGTGCTGAGGCTGCTCCTCTGCTATGAGCTTCTTGGCCACCCGTGCACAGCTCTGCCCGCCCCCAGGTTTCCCCGCACGCAGCACGCGTCCCCTATATAATCTTGCACCCCCCAGTTTGCGCACCCCTGCCTTACACAATTCACACATATATGCCATCCTAACATGATTGTGTCAATGTATGGTCAGAAGGTATAAGTGAGATATGGCTTTACTTGGAAGGGCTTGTGTGGATATTTACAGTCAGGGCACAGTTTAATAATTAGTACTGATCACATAGCCAGCTACATGTGCTTTGCAAAAGGAACAAAAGAGGAACAGAACATTATTAATAGAATAAGGAGAAATAATAGGCAGAATCTGCTGTGGGATATAGGATGACTACTTATCTTGAAATAGATGTAGCTGGGCTCCCCGCCTACTTGTGCTGTGGGTGGGGGAGCTGCTGGAGTGTCCGGGTGCCGCCGGAGCTGCAGGCAGACCCGGCTAGGTGTGGAGAGCGCTCCAGTGCTCTGGATCTCTGCAGCGGACCGCCTATCAGGGCGCCGCTATGTTAGGCGATCGCGCATGCGCAATAGAAGCCATGCGCATGTGCAATAGAGCAGAGTTGCTTCGGCCATCTCAGGGGATGCTCCACAAAGGACAACATGTCCCAGCAGCCTGAGAGGCTGCTCATCACATGGCGCAGCACAGTCAATAGGGATAACAGATCCACGCAGGGGAGAGAGTACAGTTTGAAGAAGAGCCGCGCGCCAGTTGGAGCAGGGACTGCGAGGGAGTAGGTAGTGTCGGGGTGCAAGTGGCTCCCGGACTAGGCCAGATACCCCCACCAGGTCCCAGCTAGGCCCGACTCACCTCATCTTGTGGCTGCTGCAGGGAAGGCACGTAGATAGGGACGCTTCCCCAGTAGCATTCTGTAGTGATAGTACACCGGTGACAGAAGCCATGCGGTTGCGCGGCCTGCGGTCTGGGACCAGACCACAGGCAAACATAGGCATTACGGGACACCCTACAGTGGGAGCTCCCTCAAGAGGCGGACGCCTGTGGGATGGAGAGGAAGAGGATCAGACCGACCCCACAGCGTGGGATCACGTTGCGGTTTGGCCTGAGACCAGGAAGGTACCCAACGTGCACCAACGGCCATACACAGGGGATAGCGCTACTCCACACACACACTCTTTGGGTGTGCCTTGTCTGTGGACACTAGAGTGGCTAAGTGCCCAGGCACCTCAGTACTTTGGGGGTCCCACCGGGGTGTGTAGATATATAGTGTGTGGGTATTGCATTGTGGGGCCTGTACTGTTATTGTGTTATTATATGTGTCAGGAAAGATAAGTTTGTTACACCAGCGTGTGTATACTTATTCCCTGGCTGTACTGGGTCCTGCGAGGGGTTATCCAGCTGCGCTAGGATCCCTCCCAGGTGGAGGCGTTGTCACCAGAGAGAATGCGATCACCCCAGGCTCCCAGGGGCGGAGGATCAGGCCACCTGTACGCCAGACAGGTATCCAGCACACGTAGATCCCTTAGGCTGCGTCCATAGACACAGCAGCCGTGCAGAGGAGTCGTATCTATGGGGGGCCAGTGACCGCCCGATCGCGCGAAAAATCCGTTTTGACTGATTTCACGCGCATCTCGTGCCCCTCCAGCTTCCGCGCGCCCACACGCTGTATAGACGCGATCACTGCCTTTAGGCAGTCCGATCGCTCAACGTGAAGACGCATCAGCGCGGTCTGCCCTTCTATGGACGCAGCCCAAGTCACGAGGAAAGGGGGCTACATAAGTGTTTAAAAAGAAACACATTTAAGAGAGGATAATGGGAGTGGGACATTGTAATATATTCAGTGAATTAAAAGACTGTTAAATAGTAGGAGACAAAGTAACATAAACTATAGCAAGATTTTTTTTCTATTTGCATGGTTTTTAGCATAAACATAAAGTAAAAACTTTGTTCCTTTTTTAAGTGCTGAGTATGAGAACTGTGACCTATAGTAGGAGCTTTGTAAGTCATTTGGCTTGTCAGAAAAGCAGGACAGACGCTGCAGGAATCAAGGGGCTTATGCAGTCTGAATATCATTGTGTAAGCCACTTGAATCATTTCAGGATACAATGCACTAGAAATACCTTAGAGCAAGCCCTATTAATCAGGTTAGATTTAGGGGAACTAAGAAGGAAGGGCTTACGCTATTAGAAGGAATTAGCTCTTCCTCACTGAAAATGTATTTATGTTTTTTGTCACCAAGAAAGGTCGGCTTAGAAACGGGGGCAGGTAAAATCAGCGAAGTGTTATACACTCAAAGATTTCCACCGTACACCTGAAACGGTTCTGTGCATTCCTGAACCCAATAAACACCTGTAACATTCACAACAGGTTTTATCAAAAACAAAAAATTATCTCACTGTTTTCAGCTAAATTAACCTAAATAAGAAACATGTTTGGTTAAATCAAATTTGTTTGCGCTATTTCACTATAAAATACGCCACCCTAATTTTCCTTTAACGTGGCAAAAATAACAACTTTCACCAACACAGGAAAGACGTTCCGCGATGTTAATATAGGATTTATGAGTATCTGTAAACAGGTACAGCCAATCAACTAGAGGGTTCTGTGATGCTATATCTAAATAAAGAGGAGAAAAAGAGAGAAAAAATATGAGATCCACATAGTCATAAGAATAATGTAGATAGCTGGTGTTTGTAAAGAAGTAAAAAAATATGGTTTTGTTAATTTTAAATAGCCAACTTTTACCTCGTTATTTCCAGATTTAAATTTTAAAAAAATACGCACTTAAAAGTTCTCACAATTACCTTTATTGAGAATGTGGTAATTAATGATCAAATTCCAGAAGCAATGTGAAGCAAATTGGGATCATCAAGTTTTTCCATCGCTATGGATGTGCTACTGTAAGGAATATGACTGCGATAATTACATTTACATACATTTCTTGTATTCATTTTATCTGTATGTTTGTGTAATTTGTTTTGCTCTATTGTAGAAAAAAATCATGACCCTCACTATAACGTTAAAGTAAGCAAATAAGTATTTATCAGGTCTACTAATGAAGAGCCCCCCATCACTAAAATAAATCACACCCTCATCCCTCAACAAAATCCAAGTCCTGCTCTCTCCTCTCCTACTCTGTGGCGACATGTCCTGAAATCCTGGCCCCATCCACATACCAATCCTTTCACGCCCCACATCCTACCCCAAAAGTTTCCTCACCACGCACTGCCAATGAATCCAACCTCATCTTCATCTCACCTCTCCCTTCCCTTTGTGCTGTGCTCTTTGGAACACACAATCTGTCTGCAATAAATGACAGCAATACATGACTTATTCATTTCTAGCTTTCGCACCCTACCTCCTAGCAATACAGAGACCTGCCCACCCCCTCACACACCACATCCCTAGCTGCCCTACTATGGTGGTCTTTCTCTTAGCCACCCCCCCACGCCAGGGTATAGATAGGGCGCAGGAGTAGGCATACTACTTTCATCATGCGGGACATTTCATGTCATGCCCCCCTTTGTCTCCCTGTCCTTCTCACCCTTCAAACGTTACCCATGACAATTCAATCAACAACCATGGCACACCCGCTACCTCCAGAAGTGCCCACACACTGCTGAAGGATATTGGAGGAAATCCCACTCTAAAGACTATTCTCTCTACTATAAATTCATACTCTCCTCCTATAATACTGCTCTTTCTCTTGCTAAGGAAACCTACTTTTCTTCACTTAGAATAACTCTATCCTCTGACCTTCAATGCCTATTTGCCACCTTTAACTCCCTTCTCTGCCCAACTAAACCTGCACCCCCTTCTACCTTCATGGCCCAAGACCTTGCCACCTACCCACAGATAAGATGATGTCATTCAGAATGGAAATCTCTTCATATCAAGCTCCACACGCAGCTTGTTTCTCCCTGAGACTGAGGATGATGTCTCCATGGTCTTCTCATCATCTCACTCTAGAATCTGCCCCCTTAATCCTATTCCCTCCCATCATTTTCACTCTATCTGTGGCACACTATGCCCCAGCCTAACTCACTTTTTATCCCCTGTCTTTCTCTCATCTCAGGCATATTTCCATCTTCTTTTAAACATACACTCATTACGCCAATCCTAAACCCAGCCTCCCTTTCTAACTACTCTACTGCACTTTCTCTCTTCTTCCCTTTGCCTCCAATTATTTGACGCCGGGTTGCCATGACAACGCGTTGCTGGATGGTAAGGTTAGTGAGGTCAGGGAGTTTTGCAGGGGCCCCACGCGATCCCCGGCATTTAAATTAAATGCCTTGGGGAAGAGCGGGGCCTCTGTAATGGCCAAGCCCCCTGCTCACACTCCACTGAGACAGCACTAACAACACTGACCAAGGACCTATTCACAGCCCAGTCTAAGGACATATTCACAGCCCAGTCTAAGGACCTAATCACAGCCCAGTCTAAGGACCTATTCACAGCCCAGTCTAGGGACCTATTCACAGCCCAGTCTAAGGACCTATTCACAGCCCAGTCTAAGGACCTATTCACTGCCCAGTCTAAGGACCTAATCACAGCCCAGTCTAAGGACCTATTCACTGTCCAGTCTAAGGACCTATTCACAGCCCAGTCTAGGGACCTATTCACAACCCAGTCTAGGGACCTATTCACAGCCCAGTCTAAGGACCTATTCACTGCCCAGTCTAAGGACCTATTCACAGCCCAGTCTAAGGACCTATTCACAGCCCAGTCTAAGGACCTATTCACAGCTCAGTCTAAGGACCTATTCACAGCCCAGTCTAAGGACCTATTCACAGCCCAGTCTAAGGACCTATTCACAGCCCAGTCTAATGACCTATTCACAGCCCAGTCTAAGGACCTATTCACTGCCCAGTCTAGGGACCTATTCACTGCCCAGTCTAAGGACCTATTCACAGCCCAGTCTAAGGATCTATTCACAGCCCAGTCTAAGGACCTATTCACAGCCCAGTCTAAGGACATATTCACAGCCCAGTCTAACGACCTATTCACTGCCCAGTCTAAGGACCTATTCACTGCCCAGTCTAAGGACCTAATCACAGCCCAGTCTAAGGACCTATTCACTGTCCAGTCTAAGGACCTATTCACAGCCCAGTCTAGGGACCTATTCACAACCCAGTCTAGGGACCTATTCACAGCCCAGTCTAAGGACCTATTCACTGCCCAGTCTAAGGACCTATTCACAGCCCAGTCTAAGGACCTATTCACAGCCCAGTCTAAGGACCTATTCACAGCTCAGTCTAAGGACCTATTCACAGCCCAGTCTAAGGACCTATTCACAGCCCAGTCTAAGGACCTATTCACAGCCCAGTCTAATGACCTATTCACAGCCCAGTCTAAGGACCTATTCACTGCCCAGTCTAGGGACCTATTCACTGCCCAGTCTAAGGACCTATTCACAGCCCAGTCTAAGGATCTATTCACAGCCCAGTCTAAGGACCTATTCACAGCCCAGTCTAAGGACATATTCACAGCCCAGTCTAACGACCTATTCACTGCCCAGTCTAGGGACCTATTCACAGCCCAGTCTAAGGACCTATTCACTGCCCAGTCTAGGGACCTATTCACAGCCCAGTCTAAGGACCTATTCACAGCCCAGTCTAAGGACCTATTCACAGCCCAGTCTAAGGACCTATTCACAGCCCAGTCTAAGGACTTATTCACAGCCCAGTCTAAGGACCTATTCACTGCCCAGTCTAAGGACCTATTCACAGCCCAGTCTAAGGACCTATTCACAGCCCAGTCTAAGGACCTATTCACTGCCCAGTCTAGGGACCTATTCACTGCCCAGTCTAAGGACCTATTCACAGCCCAGTCTAGGGACCTATTCACAGCCCAGTCTAGGGACCTATTCACTGCCCAGTCTAAGGACCTATTCACAGCCCAGTCTAGGGACCTATTCACAGCCCAGTCTAGGGATCTATTCACAGCCCAGTCTAGGGACCTATTCACAGCCCAGTCTAAGGACCTATTCACAGCCCAGTCTAAGGATCTATTCACAGCCCAGTCTAAGGACCTATTCACTGCCCAGTCTAAGGACCTATTCACAGCCCAGTCTAAGGACCTATTCACAGCCCAGTCTAAGGACCTATTCACAGCCCAGTCTAAGGACCTATTCACAGCCCAGTCTAAGGACCTATTCACAGCCCAGTCTAAGGACCTATTCACAGCCCAGTCTAAGGACATATTCACAGACCAGTCTAAGGACCTATTCACAGCCCAGTCTAAGGACATATTCACAGCCCAGTCTAAGGACATATTCACAGCCCAGTCTAAGGACATATTCACAGCCCAGTCTAAGGACATATTCACAGCCCAGTCTAAGGACCTATTCACAGCCCAGTCTAAGGACCTATTCACAGCCCAGTCTAAGGACCTATTCACAGCCCAGTCTAAGGACCTATTCACAGCCCAGTCTAAGGACCTATTCACAGCCCAGTCTAAGGACCTATTCACAGCCCAGTCTAAGGACCTATTCACAGCCCAGTCTAAGGACCTATTCACAGCCCAGTCTAGGGACCTATTCACAGCCCAGTCTAAGGACATATTCACAGCCCAGTCTAGGGACATATTCACAGCCCAGTCTAAGGACCTATTCACAGCCCAGTCTAGGGACCTATTCACAGCCCAGTCTAAGGACCTATTCACAGCCCAGTCTAAGGACCTATTCACAGCCCAGTCTAAGGATCTATTCACAGCCCAGTCTAAGGACCTATTCACTGCCCAGTCTAAGGACCTATTCACAGCCCAGTCTAAGGACATATTCACAGCCCAGTCTAAGGACCTATTCACAGCCCAGTCTAAGGACCTATTCACAGCCCAGTCTAAGGATCGCTTCTCTTTACTAATTCGATGAAGATAGATCCAAACATGGAGAAAAAAGCGGAGAATAGCGTTCCAAAAAACTGGGGCTAATCAAATCGAAGGTTAAAAAATGACTTTTATTAAGGGGGTGATAACATGGTGGTAGGTTGGTTAGTACTCAGACGCGTTTTGCGGCATTGCAGCGCTTTGTCAACTAGTGTCTCAGGCACCACCAGGTTGTCACCCCCTTAATAAAAGTCATTTTTTAACCTCCGATTTCCTTAGCCCCAGTTTTTTGGAAAGCTTTGCTCTGCTTTTTTCTCCATGTTCGGATCTCTCTTCAGCTCTACTTCCTTGCTGGATGCACGCTTCTGAGGACAGACTTCACCAAACTGTGAGTACTACAATTATATTTTACTCATGTGGCTGAAGATTGAACTCTTACACTGGCGACACACTTTATTCGAGCTCGGCTAGTCCCACGAATTCGGGTATACCCGGGTGTATTGAGGTTTGTGACTGTTTTCTGCCCGAGTGCATTGAGGTATTTTCCAGGCAGGGATTGAAGCATTTTATTCCCGCTGGCTGCAATACTGCACAGTATATATATATATACTGCATTACAATTCATGAATTTATGCCATCTGGTAGACACGCAAAGCATTGCAGCCTATTAAATCCTAATCATTATCATTTCACAGATCAGCCGCCCGTCAGCCAGGCATGAACCCAGGCTGGGAAGGCAAACGCAACGGGGCTTGTCAGAGGTGAGGAGCGGCGCATTCCAGGTATCTGCCAGGTACATACTGGGTATTTGCTCGAATAAAGTGTGTCGGTGCAGTATATACATTACAAGCTTTAGTGTCACTTGCCTGTAGTGATAGGAGTTCTTGAACCACAGCCGTTTTCACAGATTTATTTATTTATAAAATATTTTACCAGGAAGTAATACATTGAGAGTTACTTCTCGTTTTCAAGTTTGTCCTGGGCATAGAGTTAAAATGCCAAATAGTACTTTGTTACAAATACAGTTACATAAGTGAGCAGGGTTTACATTATATACAAGACATTGCGTGCATAGTTACAGATAATATATATTATGGGCGTATGTAACATTTACGGACCAGATTAAAATGTGAAACAGCTTTGGTTTTGAAAGAATTTAGACTGGTGGAGGCTTCCGGTAGATTGTTCCCATTTTGGGGTGCACGGTAAGAGATGGAAGAACGGCCGGATACTTTGCTGAACTTTGGGACCTTGAACAGTCTTTTGGAGTCAGATCTCAGATGATAAGTGCTGCATGTGGTAGGGGTGAGGAGCTTGTTCAGATAGATGGGTAGCTTGCCAGAAAGTATTTGAAGGCAAGACAGGAAAGATGAACTTTGCGCCTAGACTCAAGTGATGACCAATCTAGTTCTTTGACCATTTCGCAGTGATGTGTGTTGTAGTTGCATTGGAGAACAAAGTGGTATATTGAATTGTAGAGGGTGTCAAGTTTGCTAAGGTGGGTTTGAGGTGCCTTGCCATATACTATGCCGCATAGTCGATAATTGGCATCAGCATCTGCTGTGCGATACGCTTTCTGACTAGCAGACTTAGGGAGGATTTGTTCCTGTAAAGTACACCTAGTTTGGCATTTGTTTTTGATGTCAGGGTATCAATGTTCATTCCAAATGTTAAATGGGAGTCAAACCATATGCCCAGTTATTTGAAACTAGTAACAGGAGTTAGGGTGGTTTTAGTGTTGGTTCTGATCTGGAGCTCAGTCATTGGAAGCTTTAACAATTTAGCCTTGGTCCCAAATACCATTGTTACAGTCTTATCAGTCTTTAAAAACAGTTTGTTTTGAGAAATCCAATTTTCAAGTCTCAAAAAGTCAGATTGAAGTATGTGTTCAAGGTCGGAGAGGCTATGGCTGTGTGCATATAGGATTGTGTCATCTGCATACATGTGTATTGAGGCTTCCTTACAAGCTGTGGGAAGATCATTGATGAACACAGAGAAGAGTAGGGTCCCCAGGACAGAGCCTTGCGGGACACCACAGGTGATGTCCAAGGGGTTAGAATTGGAGCCTGAGATGGACACATGTTGGGATCTACCTGATAGGTAGGACTGAAACCAGTTTAAAGCATGCTTCTCTATTCCAGAGCTCTGGAGTTTGTTAAGCAGGATAACATGATCAACAGTATCAAATGCCTTTGCAAAATCTAGGAATATTGCACCAGTGAGTTGTCCCCGTTCCATTCCACACTGGATCTCATTGCAAACTTTTAGCAGGGTAGTTAGCGTGGAGTGTTTGGGGCGAAAGCCAGATTGGCGTTTGCTAAGGAAGTTTGTCTTGGGAAAGTAATCCCTTAATTTTCAGTGGACACGTTTTCCCATGACTGTGCTGTAGTTGTTGTTGTCCCCACTTTTTAAGGCTGGGAGAATTCTGTCAGTTTTTCAGATCTGTGGGATAAGCCTGATGAGAAAATAAAGTTGATTAGGGTGATACCACCGGTACGCCAATGACTGGGGCACTAAGTCATAGAAACTTTGATTGCAGAAGGTCAGGTTCGCAATGGCTGTTTAGAGCACTTACGTATTCTCCTCCTGTGGAAGATCCCCTGGCACTTACCGAGACGTTAACTGAAGTTAATGTATCATTAAGTCATTAAATGAGCTCTGTAGATCCACCCTAGAGATTCACCGGAAGATTCATGACTGCAATGTTCATCAGAATGATATGGGAGATTAATAATGTATTTGATGGTCAAAGTTTTTGCAGCAAAATTTATCTTTTTTGATCTAATTATATTTGTTATCTTAAGTATTTAGAAACGTATAAGACAGGCGGTTTGTCACCTAAAGTGATGGCGTGTCACCGGGGGAGAATGGATTTAGCTGTAACATGGGGAACTCTGTCGTGCATTCGAAACAAGGTAGTCATCTATTTACTTATGTGGCTGGACAGGACCCGTGATAAATAAGGAAGGACAAGCATTACGTAGGGGAATTTACGGGACTATTTCACTACATTCATTTTAAATGATAGAACTGAATGGGTCCATCAGAAGCGGACGTCGCTTACCCTGACGTGACCCAAACACTCTCAGCTGGACGTTATCTTCCATCAGCGATGTTTTCAGCTGTCAGTGACCTTAATTTAATTGGGCCTATTATAGTCTGGCTTTTCTTAAATAACAAATTAATGTTGTCCAAAGTTGACTAAAGCTGTACCTAATTATATACCGAAAAGGTAGATTTGTCACATGGAGCGCTTGGGGTTGAATTTGTCAAAGGTAAATGTTTCAATCTGCAATATGGTCTTCAAATGTATATTTGGGGCCACAAATGTTAATATGAAGGTCTTGGAAATCCTAGAATTTGTTATTCTTTTAGGAAAAGCCTAGTCACTCATTTATTTACATTGCAAGTTGACTCTTTCATTGCCAATTGACCAGCAATGTGTTATTGCCCTGCCCCCGGGTATCTTCCCAGGCATCAAAAGCTTTACCTTTTCCCTAGTGAGAGCATGGACGGGCAAATATACACTATTCAGCAATGAGAAAATCTGATAACGCTCAAATTATCTGTACTTATAATCATTCATTTATAGAGCATGACAGAGTCCAGGAGCATGCCACAGAAATGTCTAAAATAT
Organism: Ascaphus truei; assembly: GCF_040206685.1. Lineage (NCBI taxonomy): Eukaryota > Metazoa > Chordata > Amphibia > Anura > Ascaphidae > Ascaphus > Ascaphus truei. The sequence continues at coordinate 308,057,434 of NC_134487.1, read as the reverse complement.
ACTAGGTAAGTACATCAGTACAGATGGAGTTACAGCGACTCTTCAGCAAAGCCACATAGCAGGCTTTTAGTCAACACACAAGATTGCACTTTTGTAAAAATGTGGTAAATTGATAAGAAATTGTTTGAGATTTAGTGAAGTGATAATAGTAAAGTGCATTATGAATGGTAATGTGTGGAATGCCCCAGTGAGTCACTGTGGCCACTGGCCAGTCCATTTATATACACTTACAGTGTCAATGAGTAAATGAGTACTTCGGTATTTTTTATTTGGACAAACAATAGATATTATAAGACAAGCTTTCGAGAGTTCTCTTCCTCAGGTCAGCGATACTGGTATCACCTAATACTAAAGTACTTATTTACTCTTCACTATCGCAACTGGACTAACGCGGCTATTTCTAATATATATACTTAAAGGAAGTTTCAGAAGGCCTTTAACAAATAAGAAAAAACATGTACAACACTCACCACACTCAGGGGGGGACAGGCAACAAAATGAGAAATAATTTAGTAAAGTTGTATAATGGTTTAAGTAGTTCTACTCAGTATAATGAAGGCATTGAAATCAATAAAGTCAAATGATGGATAGTAGATACTGACAATCACCCAAGTTGAAACCACTTTAAGGGTCATATCTGACCTAAAGATGTCCAAACAAAGTGACAGCGCAGTGGCAGAGTCAACATAAAGTTGTGATGCTTCAGTAAGAGAATGATACGTGGAAAGAAGGTAATTCTATTGGTCAATGGGAAAGCCTCATTGGGTGTACTTCACTTTTATAGGTAACATTTTGGGATGGCCACCTGGAGAAGAAGACCACTAAAATAGTTCAGAACACCAAAGACAAGTGAAATGATCTTAGGGTCACAATATTTATACATTGGAAAAATAGATAAGGGGCCACATAAAATGACTTATTGTACATGGCCTCTCATATTTTTGCTTGCCAAGTCTTTCATGTAATTTGCCCCTCTTGCTCCATTTTCATAAACCCTGCAGCTATCAGAGCTTATACACACCAGCCGCCATTACCAGCCGCCATTATTTAAATGAAGCTTTATGCCCCTTTGCCCCATTGGCACTCATTACCGTTATGCAATGCTGCCAGTATTTCTGCACCTCATATATTTGTAACAAGGTCTGAGGTAGATATTTCAGAATCCTGCAAGAATCTACAGGCTCTGGTTACAGTCAGACTGGAGGTTGCTTACTGTCCCCTCAATACTGCTTGAAGCATCAAAGGACCACATGATATTAGACAAGGAGAGGTTGGACTTTTTATTCTCTGTCCAGCTTTCTGCAGCACAGACACCAAAGCAACAGCAGCCAGTTCAGCAGCCCAGGATTGCTTGATGGAGAGAGGTGTTGTATACAAGAAGTTCAGTCACTAAAAACAGAAAGTGTTCTCGGTGGTCAAAAAACAGCATTTTTAAAAATCTCTTTGTCATTACAAGACGTCCACAAGTATGGAGATTATAAAAAATAACTTATTTACTATGAGGGTAATGGATACATTTAATCACATATCAACAGAAGTGATGAAAGCAAAATACACTTACTGCATATACATTTAATCTGTGTCTTATAGATAACAAATAGCGAATCGTACCCAAATCCCCAGAACTAAACAAATCAAGGGGAATGAACAGGCATAATATGTAAAGTGGTCCATATTTGTCCTTAACTATCTGACTATTTCTGTTGGGTCTCAAATACTGGCAGTTTATGTTGTAAAACTCTACATGTACTAGCAAATTCAGAAATGGCACCTACAGAAAAGAGAATGGAGCAGAAAATTAAAATGCAGCTTTAATATACCTCTATTACATAACAGAAAAATGCCCATCAACATGAAATATTAAAGACTTCAGTGAATATTCTGTGTTTAAGTAGTGGCCACACAACTTTCCCTGCACACTTTTCTTTGAATCACTGAAATGATACTGATCAGATTGTAGAGAGAGGTTGTAATTTTTTTTGGGGGGGGGGGGGGGGGCGGAGGAATTAGTGTTCACACATATAGGCAAGATAGGCAATGTTCTTCTTTCAATGGGTAAATTCACACATTTCAGCATTTGCATTCTAAACTGATGCAACATACAACATTTATTGATAGAGTGTACTACTTTACAATATGCCTCACTGTGCAATTAGAAATCATTATAATATGGACATTTTATTTGAAATAAATAAATACTGCTGGTGAAACAAAGATTTAAAGTAAGCTACAAATAACCATATTATATCCGTGTGTCACTAACAGCCGTATTGGTTTAATGTCGCTGTTCCTAATATGTAAGCTTGTTCACTTTTTTATTTTAACAATGTACAATAATAATTAGTAGAAAATAAGAGTGCCTGGAATGTCTCGATGTGGTGAATCACAGGATATACAATCTTGTTAATGAAGTAACTTTTGGATGTTGTGTTATTTATGTTGTCATACTGTACATACATGTCTAATACTCATGTTGCTTACAGTGACATCTCTCCATACGTCTCACAGGGGAAGAATTGTGGGACTTGTGATGTTGAAGGAGATCTCATGAGTTCAGTTATGTCTGTTAGTTTGTTCGTTTGTTAGAGCACAGGTGCAAGTCGTCCATCTTATTTATAGTCAAGAGATATGTTGCTAATTTGTTTCTATTATGAAAGGAAAATGAATTCACATGGTTACCAAAAATGTATTTTATTGAAGTATTACGTTTTTCTCAAGTAAGTTTTCACTAATTGTTTAATGTTTGAAACACCATGGAAATATTAACCAAAATCTCCTGGCTGCTAAACTGGGCAAAATCAGTGTAAGAGAATGTCTCACTATAACCTATCTGTATTGGGGACCAGAACACTGACAGAACTGCCGTTTGTATTGGTGTTTTGATGGATAATGGCAGTATCGTACATATTGCTAAACAATGGACAGACACAATAGCTATTGCACTCAATGGCAGAATTGACAATATAGCACATATGTATGTACTGTTGAAATAATCAGAGACATTTGTATAACACTGTCAGAGGGAGGTGCAGATGTACACACAAGGAGACAGTTTTGGGGAAATTAAAACATGGTTTTATTCAGCCTGTCCCTTTAACAAGGCAAAGCATATAAAAAGAAACAAAAGAAACAAACATCTATCCCTGTGTAAGAGGTAACTCACTTCCCAGCCCCTCTCTTCAAGACTGGGAGGAAAATCCCCTTACCAGCCTATCACCCTATAGTCTCAAAAGGTACCTCAAAGCAGGTGGCCTTTCATGTCAGTCTCCGGGGTCTGGATAGTTGTCTGCTTGAGGGTCCAGCCTCTGGGAGGGTCCTGCATCCTCCGTGTCCAGGCATAGAGGTCTGTCTCCTCGTCCTGTGTGCTCAAGGCTCCCTGGGTGCAGTGTCAGCAGGAGTTTTTAAACCTGTCTGATTATCAGGTGGAGACAGGTTAATTGTTTAGCTGCAATTAACCAGCTCCCAGCTGGTTTCTCAGACCACTGAGGCTTTCTATTGCAGCCTCATTGAGACAGGGTTGCTTCCCTGTTACAAACACATATACTGTGTATCTCTTTTCCATGTTGGCGTTTCTGCAAGCCTTAATGTGATTAATATAACAAGTGAAGCATGTTATGTATTTATATCATGGACTTCAGCAAAACTACTGAATGATTTCAGACATTTCATTGTATTTCTCTGTTCTTCGATTTACTACGTGCATTTAATGTAATTGTTCTCCACCCATTCTCTGTTTGTCAGTCTTTCCAGTAATTCGGAAACACTATCCGGCTGCATTTTCCAGTCTGACCTACGTTGATTTTCTAAGGGCTCCCTGTACTGAGTTTCATAAGCCAGAAATACTGTACTTTAAAGGGCTGTATACTTGGTGAGAGCTATTCGTTTATAGTGGTAAACATTATAGTGTGAGCTTATAGAACACTGTATTGTGACATACATTCAAACACTGTTTTTAAAATGCATTTTTTTTTTTTGCAATACTAGGGGGGATTGTATATTATCCGTTCAAACATAGGAATACAATCATATCCCAGAATTCTTTTACAGGGCTGGACAGCTGTTCACAATCTTTTTCAGCCAAGTCAATTTACATATATTTTTACTTCCTTGAAACATGTTTAAGGCGATAGTCTTTCTCTCGATGATACTTACAGTACAATGCTTCATAACAGTTTTATAATATAGGAACATCAAATATATAATCACACAAATGAGCAATAGAATATATACTTTATATTTTTACAAATAGATCAGTTCACATAACAGAGTAAAACAGTTTACATACAATGACCTAAACATTACAAAGAGTTCATTCAGCTCCACACTAACAAGATGGCGGCCAGACATTGTTATAGGATATTTATTTGGTATCATCCCAGCGGCCATACTAATGTAGCCCTGCTTCCCCTATAACACAGGAAGCTACCCGTGCTGCGCTTATAGCTGCCGGCTCCAGGAGCCTGAGCCTCTACCACAGAGAGCCTGGGGAGTGCTCCCTTGAGAAAGGTCCTGTGCCAAGGACCGAAACGTCGGGTTTATGTGCCAGTTTTTCTACTGAATACACACTTTTTTTGTACCTCCTGAGTGTGCTGTCTCCTTCTTGCCTTGTGATCTTGGGATCCTGGATTTACTCGGTAAGGAACCTATCTATCTATCTCTCTCTCTCTCTCTCTCTCTCTCTCTCTCTCTCTCTCTCTCTCTCTCTCTCTCTCTCTCTCTCTCTCTCTCTCTCTCTCTCTCTCTCTATATATATATATATATATATATATATATATATATAACAACCTTTACTGAGCCTGTACTTATCACAATATATCTTATCACTATACGGTACATGAAACTGTAACAGACCCGTTCCCACTAATAGCACAACTAGCCAACGCACCTCGCAGGGCGCACCCTCCACCAAGTCTCCACACCGTGTCCCCACACCGTGTCCAAGGTCCCACACCCAAACCCCAAGTGTGTGTGGGGTGGCCGTGCGGCCCACTAATTTACTGCCCACTTGTTGTGTCACATGGAAGGCTGTCCTCTGAGGTGATCCCACCTTGGGGCAATCTAACTGGATTGAAGAGGCTGGTCCCAAACCCCTTTCCTGGATATACAGCGTTCACTGGATACCTAACTCACTAGACAGATCTAATGGGGCAGGTTCCCCTTCCTGGGGCTTGTCCCTGAAGCAGCCACAAACTGGAAGGCTGTCTCAGGGCCTATCTGGGGCTTAGGGGTATTTCTGACCTAGTGCAGAGGCTTACTTGCCCTCTGCATGGACTCTCCTTCCCCTACCTCTACCTGACACACACTGCCTGCATGCTCCCTGTGACACACTTCCTTATCCTGCCAGCAGCACTTCTCTCACTCCTATTGGCTCCCTGGCATCAGGTTGGCCACTTCTAAGGCTCATGGGACTTGTAGTCCCTACCAAGAGCCTTCCCTGATTGGCTGGTGTTTGCGCGCTTTTCCACTGCACATGCGCAACCCAGAATGGCCGCCGCCGCTCAACTGTGCATGTGCATACTCTTCTAAGATGGTGGTGCCCTCCGCAACCACCGGAGCACCCGGCGACGCGATCGCCCTCTCAGCGCACCGGTAACTTCCCACTGCACGCCCCCCTCCCGCGGAGCTCACACCGCGCATGCACGCGCATCCTCACGCCCCCACAACCGGCCGCACTCTCCCGACCGTGCGGAGGCAAATACAAGGGGGCATACCCCAGAGGGGAACCCGGCTACATCAAATCATTATGTTTTTCTAAGTTTCTCTATTACGTGTCTTACCTACTTCCAGAAAGGACTGCACAGATTCTATATTTTGAGGCAAACAAAAAAAAAACTAAAGAACAGAGGAGCCAATGTCAGAAAGCCTATATCAGAAGCTTGATACTAAGATATAAAGTATATATAGTATAGTATATTCAATACTTTGTAGTTCAGTTTTTATCAAAGACCAGAAGAATGGGGGGTAATATTTTAAAAGAAAATGCCTGGTTGGATCAGCACTCCGTAATAGAGAAAAGGATAAACAATAAAGAAAAAAATACTCTTTGGGTATCAAGTACATTTCTTCTTTAATGTACAGAAAAATACACAAATCAAGAGGGATTGGTCTGCAGACCCACACTGTTACCCCGGCACAATGAGCAACGTTTCATGGCCCCTTTGCCCATCACTTATCCACCCAGGTATTTTGTTATTCCATGAGCCCAGCGGTACTGATGCTGGCTCACAGCACCGGTCATTGTTGCTATACCACAAATCGGTGAGTGTAAGTTCTACCATTTTCTTATCATTGGAAAATGTTTTTGAGCTGGAGGGCTGCAATTCCATCTGAATAAAATATAGTTTTTTTGCGGTAATATTGTAGCCATTGAAGTTCACAAATGGCTATTTTAATGTAAAGTGGATATACTGTACAGTCTTTATTTACTTGCCTTTAAAGCATTAATCCCCTACAGAAACCTATAGAGTTTAACTCCAATCATGTTAGTTCTTGGCCCCCTGAGCATGTCCTGCTCTTTAATAAGAAAAATATGTTTTTTTTAGTGTTAAAATCCGGATTTTTAAATCTCTCGCTTCTGAGGTTACCATGGTAACCGTGACTCTGCCCTGCGCCCCGGTGACAGATCATGTTAACCTCCTGGACATTTATTTTTGTAACGTTTCTATGTCCTGAACAAATAAAAACAATGATAGAAATGGAAAGAAGAGATCTCTTAAAGTAAGTAAAAAATAAAGTGCAAACAATAAATAAATAGCGATAAGCGTGGGCTGACGCTTTAATACTTAGTTACCTTTGTCGGGTTGAACACGTACATTGGAAGAGTCCCAACCGCAGGGGAAGCGATCCTCCCACCAATCAGCAAAACCCCACTGGCTCTTGTGAAATGGGAGAGTTACACAGTGCAGTGAAACCCTTTCCAGTCACTGGTCAAGGCTGATATTGGAGAAGAGACGTTGAAGTCTCTACGAACGACGCATATACAGAATTGTAATTCCTCTCCATAACCTTTGACAGTTAAGATTTGATTGTTACGTATAAAAGGTGAAAAATGTACCGGAACAGCAGTGAAAAGAATTCAGTACATATAGCAATTTAGTAGTTTAGAAAGTTACATTCCAAAGTAATTACAGTAATTAAAAGCTTCTTTCATCCTTTTGATACCTTTGGTACGTTGCTTTCAAACATGAAATAAATCCCTGCGGAGCCAATCGTGTTTAGTGAAAGTGTTTATATTCCTGACAAAAAAAACCCAGAATACATAAACGAAATAATTAGCACTTTATTTATTTTAATTTAATTTATTTATAAAATATTTTACCAGGAAGTAACACAGTGAGAGTTACCTCTCGTTTTCACGTATGTCCTGGGCAGAGTTATGACGATACATTGTTACACATTATATTTACAGACATTTCATGCACAGTTAGGGACAATATATGTTATGGGCGTGTTTAACAGACAATTAACAGTTACAGACAAGATTAAAATGTGAGACAGCCGAAGTCCTGAAAGAACTTAAACCGGTTGCGGGTTTGAGACTCCAGGTAGATTGTTCTCGACGATGAGAGGTGCAGGGTAAGAGAAGGAGGATTCCTTTTTGAACCTTGGGACCATGAACAGTCTTTTGGAGTCTGATCTCAGGTGATAGGTGCTGCATGTGGTAGGGGTGAGGACCTTGTTCAGATAGATGGGTAGCTTGTCCAGAAAGTATTTAAAGGCAAGACAGGAAAGGTGAACTTTGCGCCTAGACTCTAGTGATGGCCAATCTAGTTCTTTGAGCATTTCGCAGTGATGTGTGTTGTAGTTGCATTGGAGAACAAAACGACAAATTGAATTGTAGAGTTTGCTAAGGTGGGATTGAGGTGCCGAGCCATATACTATATCTCCATAGTCAATAATTGGCATTAGCAACTGCTGTGCGATACGCTTTCTGACCAGGAGACTTAGGGAGGATTTGTTCCTGTAAAGTACCCCTAGTTTGGCACAGGTCTTGGTTGTCAGGGTATCAATGTGCATCCCAAATGTTAAATGGGAGTCAAACCATAAGCCCAGTTATTTAAAACTAGTGACAGGGGTTAGAGTGGTGTTAGTGTTGGTTCTGATCTGGAGCACAGTCGCTGGCAGCTTTAAAAATTTAGTCTTGGTCCCAAATACCATTGTTACAGCCTTGTCAGTGTTTAAAAACAGTTTGTTTTGGGAAATCCAGTTTTCGAGTCTCAAAAAGTCAGACTGAAGTATGTGTTGAAGGTACATACATACATGGATTGGTTCGTGAGTAAGCTGATCAACGGGAGTCGGTGAGTGGGTCAAGTAATGTTAAGTTTAATAAAGAAATGTATTTAATGTAACTGTTTTTTTTTTAGCTTTTTTCATGTGTTTATTTTTTTTATTGTACATCATTTCTTGCCACTGTATGTATGTATGTATGTATGTATGTATGTATGTATGTATGTATGTATGTCTAGAGAGATATATACATACAGGGTAAGAAATGATAGTGTTGTAAAAGCTTTCTTTGCACTATTGTAAATGAGTGTGGCTATGCTGCTATGCATAGATGTGTGTTAAATGTATTTTATAATTAGATAGATGTAATTTTTGGGCTTCTATGGTGTACTTTAGGTCATGGTGAGGCTTGCTTTAGTATATTGTAATTGTTGGTGTCCTATTTTGTATGATGGTAACTTGTTTTCTGTAACGGTTGCTACAGTTAATTGTGTAATTGGTATGGATGCTATTTTAATTGTTTTGGGATGTAATTCATCTATGTTAATTTATGGTGACTTTATTGGATTACATTGTATAGTTCTTTTGATGTAATGCTATTTTATTTGGAATATTGTATTGTTAACATTGATTTGCAGCGTCTACATGTAGCTTACATTTTATGCAGCATGTATACAATGTAAATGCAATGTTTTAAGTGGCATTTGAGGCTTTGGATTGGCATTTGATGCTTTAGATTGGATGATTACATTAGATTTGTTTAGGAAATTGCATTTTATTTCATTGAGGATGTTATGGATAAGTGGCATTGCCATTGCCAGGATGGCTTAACCCCTTAATTACCTTTGCGGTTAGTACCCGATAAGGTGATTAAGGGGCTAATTGATATGTGAATGTCATTGCAATGTATTGGCTATGTATTATTTTGGCAACGGACCACAAGGATGATGCTGGCGACGAGGCCTTCTTATTGATGAGGTTAGTAGAATTTTCTTTATTTTACTATGGTATTTAATGTGTTTAATAATGGCCAAATAATGTATTATCCCTATCTGGATAATAGTTATTTGGCACATATTGTACTGTATGTGTTGGGGTGGGGGGAGGGTGTATTGGCCCCAAGGGTATGTGGGTAGGCCTCCCTTGTGGGTAGAGGGTGAGGGTGGTTAGGCCTCAGGGGGTGGGGGGGTAGTGGGGTAGGGTATGTGGGTGAGGGTGGGTTAACCCCTTAATGACTGTAGCGGTTATAACCGCTATGGTGATTAAGGGGTTATGGGACATTACATTGGATGTTTTTATTCTTGTGTCTGTTTTGCAGAAGCGGATGGGGCATGGGCAGGATGAAGATGAGGATGCCCTTCATCGTGGCAGCTGGACATGGGTGAGTGCTATATGTATTTAATGTATTTATTGTTCTGTATGTATTTTAAATGGACTACTGTATTTATCCATTTGTGGATCATAGTAAATTTGCCCATTACTGTATTGTATGTTGTGTATTGCAATGTTTATTGGGGGCATTTGTCCCCAATAAACATGCTATTATGCGTTAACCCCTTCATTGCCTTAGCGGCTATCCGCTATGGTAATGAAGCAGCATTAATGTATTTTAATAATATTGTGCCCTGCTTCCCGAGTTATAGGCCCCGGTTTGGGGCATCGGTTACAGTGTCGACGCCATGTTTATTGCGGGCACGTAGCGTATGGGACGCTATAAACATGGCGGCGACACTGCCCACCCGATCACACATACCGGGGCCTGTAACTCGGGAAGCAGGAGGTCCCTGGTCCACAAAGCAATGCGATTCAGCTCGTGGGACCCCCTGCTCACTGTACAGTACTATTAAAAAAATATTCATGTTGCTTCGCTACCATAGCACATAGCCGCAAAGGTAAGGAACGAGTCTTTATTGATATGTGTGTTTTATTCATAGTGTAGATGTGCAGAGGGTCTCCGGAGCTGAACTGCTTTGGTTTTAGGTCCGGGGACCCCCTGCTTCCCGAGATACAGGCCCCTTTAGGGGGTGCCGGTATCCCTCTGCTTTGTTTACATTCCGTGGTCACGTGATCGGAACCTTTAAATGCAGAGGGATACCGGCACCCCATAAAGGGGCCTGTATGTCGGGAAGCAGGGGGTCCCCGGACCTGAAACCAATGCGGTTCAGCTCCAGAGACCCCCTACACATGTACACTATGAATAAAAATGGTTTTAAAAATAATTTTTAATGTGCCGATGTTTGCGCCGAGAGAGCAGCGGATCTCTCTCTGCTGCAAACACATCTCGGCAGGGGACGGCTTCTCGGCAGCTTCTCGCCAGGCAGCCGTCTTGCCACCGGTTACTAGCTATTTTATCAAATGGTGGGGCCTAATTCACTCGCCAGGGATTCGCCCCTTACAGCATACAGCGAGTTTAACACGCCAAAAACATGGCTAATTGCTAAACTGGCTAATGCATTTTTTCGCTGCTTACTGCATGATGCCCTAAGTGTGAAATGCTAAAAAATGTAAGTCCATATCTCCGGTTCTGGAATGACCAGAGGGATGGGATTTGGGTGGCATGTAGCAAAGGTTCCGGTTTTAATGTATGACCCTTCCCAGCCCTCTCCGAACAACCAGGCGGAGTATGGACGTATGTAAAGATTTGTGGTTTTTCCCATAGGATTTTTATAATAAAATATGAAACGGTTTATATGGTATTTGTATATCTTTGGTTCCGAAGGTCGCAGCAGGCTGAAACTTGAACCCTATAGTGTACCACTTCCGCCATTAAGGTCTGGAAAGTTTGGACTAGCTGGGCCTAACAGAATCGGGTATTTTAATATGTGTGTATATTCAGAACCATACTATATTTCAAAGCGGGGGCAAATGCCCGCGAAGATTCCTGCCTACTAAGGAATGCAAATGGTCAAGAGAGAGACCAAATGTCTAGGAAGTACACCTTCTGATCAAAGGTTAACTGCCCTGATTGTTTATACTAGGGCCAGGAACAAAGGAAGTTGAGTGGTTTGTGAGTGTCATACTTCACACTTAAAATCTACTTCAAAGAGATTTTCCTAGCCAGCTCGGCGCCTAGGGTTAAGAGTAAGAGCTGAAATGGTATATAAGTCAGATTCACCCCTTACTCAATGGTCTTCATGTATTGTCGTGATGTCCACATCTGAACCTGAATTATGGAAGAAATGGCCCATCCTGTATCCTGATGGCTTTCTTGTCCTAACCTTTAAGTAAGTGTCTATATTTTGTCTGTTATTTGTATAATCTCGTGTGTTCACCTTTTTCAAGGAATAAATTATATTTTATCATATCTAAGCCTCGTTCAGTTCAACCCAGTTATATTTTTGGTGTATTATTATAGCCAGTCACAAAGTTACCGTCACAGGCGGGAGATGCCAGCAACCAAGATGGGCTTAGAAAAGGGGAGGCAGATTTTGCCAACTAGAATTTCAAAAGAGGGTGGGCTTGGGGGGCAATTTAACAGTTTAAATTGTAAGGTGTCTGCAGTATAATTGGTAGCTGTAGACATGTAGCCTTAGTCTCAAATATCATTGATACAAGTTTGACAGTGTTTAAAAACAGTTTGTTTAGGGAGATCCAGTATTCAAGTTTTGAAAAATCAGATGGAAGTACGTGTCCATGGTCAGAGAGGCTAGGGTTGTGTGCACATAAGATTGTGTCATCCTCATACATGTGCATTGAAGCGAACTTACAAGTTGTAGATAGATCATGAATGAAAACTCAAAAGAGTAGAGGCCCAGAACAAAGCCTTTTGGGACCCCGAAATAGACACATATTTGGATCTACCCAATAGGTAAGAGTTAAATCAGTTGAAAGCGTGTTTTAGTATTCCAGAGCACTGAAGGTTGTTGAGCAAGGTAACATGGTCGATAGTATCTAAAGGCTTTGCAAAATCTAGGAATATTGCACCAGTAAGTTGTCCCCGTTCCATTCCACACTGGATCTCATTGCAAACTTTTAAGAGGGCAGTTACCATTGAGAGGTTTGGGTGAAAGCCATGTTGGAGTTGGCTAAGGAAGTTTGTCTTGATATACTAATTGCTTAATTGGGAGTGCACACATTTTTCCATGACTTTGGATAGTATTGGGAGAAGAGAGATTGTCCTGTAGCACTTTTGAAGACTGGGACAACACTGGCAGATTTCCAGGTCTTAGGGATATGGCCTGAAGACGATTATGATGTATGTAATATATGCCAATCAATGCAGCACGTGGATGACATACCAATCAATTAAGCACTTGGGTAAGAGATGAGAGATTAATTGTAATCAATCTCACTCCCCCATGAAGCAGATAATGGATGGATGAAGAGTCATTATAAATAAATCAGGTACAATTCTAAAAAAATAACAGTTGGATTACACAGAAGGGAATATCTAGAGATAACCAAACCCCTCTCAAATATCAACGTGTGATGTTCAAAAACAATTTGTTAAGAAAAAAAGGCATCAATGTATCCAAATTAAAACCGTAAATATGTCACTCTCATTGGTTAATTTTGGTCCTAGGATACTCCATTAATCACTTCAATGCCAGAGAATCAAGAAATACACGACATTGGTTAAACAACTATTACAAAGTAATAGTACAAATCTGCCCTACAATCAACCAAATATGAAAAAAAAAATATCTTAGCACCAGCTAAGTACCTACAGGTTTAGTTCAGAATGTTTACACCACCCAGTGCACTGTGTAGTGATCTCATGTATGTGACCAACCATCATCAACAGGAAGGAGCAGAAGAAGGTTAACTGAGGCTTTGCCAATAAGAGTATAGCTCATGGGAATGGAATGTACGGGAAGAGGAGAAAAGACAGTTAAACAGTATAACAAAAGCGTGTTTAGAAAGTAGGAATATTTGTAGGATAATAAAGATAGTTTTTAGAGATCAGAAAATAGTTAATTAGTATTAAATAGGTGAGTTTTTAAATCAGAAAAAAGATTGATGGTATGACCAGACAACTATTAATATTAATTGCCATGTATAGTTTGGCAAGCAGTCAGAAAAAGAGTATTTAAGTCTGAAATAAATTATAGTTAGTTAAAACAGCTATTCAGATCAACCCTGAATGGATCACCGTGCAAACTTCTCAACTCAATAGCCAAAGCCTATATTATGCCTGTATATGGAGCTTTAACCTCTGTGAAATAAATATTGGAATGGCTAAGACAGAAATCTGTCTCCAGGATACTTCATTTGAAACTACTACCAGAAAGGATATACAATTAGATTGTAAGCTCCTCGGAGCAGGGACTCCTCTTCGAAAATGTTACTTTTATGTCTGAAGCACTTATTCCCATGACCCGTTATTTATATTATTTGTTATTTATATGATTGTCACGTGTATTACTACTGTGAAGCGCTATGTACATTTATGGCGATATATAAATAAAGACATACAATACAATACATTGCAATGGCAAGACAGCCCCGGTTTAGAGCCATACTACACTTACTTCTAAAGGGGTGATTGAGTGGGTGAACCCTATTGCAGGGAAGACTCGTCCTTTCCAGATGGTTGTAAGTAAGAGGTCTCGATAACACCTGAATGCAGAAAGGCCCAGAAACAACAGAGATTTCCCCAGACTTTGATGCCCAGATACTTTGACGAGACTGGAAGATGGGAGGGAAACTACAGGTCTTGAGCAGCTTCCTGAAGAAATAAACTGTGGCCAGAGCAGACTAAAGGAATCCACGAGACACTCCAAGTCTAGTACACAAATCCCGACACAAATCAGGATTGAAACTAAATACATGTAAAGCACAAGTCAAGAAGTAAAGGTAACTTCCGGGTGTCATGATTTCTGAGAAAGAAAAGAGTCTGATTCACAAGTGGTATAAGCTATACAGAATCTACCCCGGCCCACTTCAAATCACAGGATTGAGATATTTTTGGGCCTAGTTAATTTTTCAAGGCAATTTATAGATGGTTTTGCTGAAAAAAACTATCTATAATCTTTTAAAGGGAAATTCCCAGATTCCCAATGAACTACTGGGGACTGAGGAATACCACAAGGTATGGGAAGGCCTAAAAACAGTCCTGATACTGGTCCCGGCCTTATGTGAAGTTCGAAAAGAGTCTTCTTTTTGTATTCAGGTGCATGCTTCAGATACAGCTATCGGTGCTGTGCTTATGCTAAAATAATCTGATGGTCCTAGAACTTTACGGTATTTTTCACAAGTTTTGACACCCAAAGAGAAAATAATGTTTAAATGTGTGTCAAGCAATTGATGGCACTACATTGGACAGTGACAACCACAGAACATATATTTGGGTTTAATGACATAATTATACATACTCCACACAGCCCCCTTAAGATGCTGTTGTCATGTCAGGGCAAGTACAAAGAATGCCAAACCAAAGATATGTCCATTGGTTAATCAAACTGCAGGATATATGTTTTCAGGTAGAAAACATGCTAAATATATATCGCATATATATCGCCCCAATTGATGCAATATGAAGGTGAAATGCATATTTGTACTGAGATACTGGCAATGGAGAAGACCCCCATTTTCTTAAAGAGAAACTGGATGAGGTGACCGAAGTCTTTGTTGACAGGGCCATTTTTGGACAGGGTTTGCCGTCGATACCCCGGCTGGTCCAACATAATTTTTGTTTAAACTCCCAGCCTCCTTATCGGTATAAAGAGCAGAGTTAGAAGCAGTTAAATTGGTAATTCAGAATGTTAAAGGGAAAGTTAATATTTCTAACATATTTTTCAAGAAATATAGAGCACAAGCAACTAAAATCTCTCTATACCAACTCCCTACTGAACATATATATATAAATATATATATATGCAAATACAACTGTATGCTCGTCTGCATGTCTTAGGCAGGTCTGCAACCCCGCCTTTCCCCATTATCACCCAGCATACAGCACTTCCACTGCAGCAAGGGATTCTGGGAAATGACATGCAAATGAGCACACAGTGTCACGTTTTGCCTCAATAACCATTTTTAACATGGTTCCCTATAGGCTTAAGCTTGCTGCATGGTCACAGCTTTGAGCACAGCTGTTTCGACCTTGATGGGTCTCATCAGTGTGGGGTTGATTTTAACTGGGTATGCAAAAGAGGCTATGGGATAGGCTATACCATAATACTGAGTTAAGTTATGGTGAGTAAAAAAAGTGACAAAAACCCTCCACAGGAAAGCAAATATGCAAATACAACTGTATGCTCATCTGCATGTCTTAGGCATGTCTTGGGGAAAGGCGGGGTTGCAGACCTGCCTAAGACATGCAGATGAGCATACAGTTGTATTTGCATATTTGCTTTCCTGTGGAGGGTTTTTGTCACTTTTTTTACTCACCATAACTTAACTCAGTATTATGGTATAGCCTATCCCATAGCCTCTTTTGCATACCCAGTTAAAATCAACCCCACACTGATGAGACCCATGGGTGGTCTTTTGGCTAAGATCAAGAGGATGGAGGTCGCCATGGAGCCCGCCGGGACCACCCTGCACAAGGAGAAGAAGGAGAAGCACACGGCACCCCCGGAGACGGTCCCCAGCAGCCAGGAGACGGACGGACGGAGGAGGCCCAGCGGCAACCAGCTCCAGCGGCTCAGGCGACGTTGCCACCCCCAGCGGCCTCATCCCCACTGCCAGCACCAGCAGCAGCGGCCCCAGCTCCTACCCTGGAGCTGGGAGCAGCAGCAACAGGAGGATCCCCCGCCTGGAACCCTGGATGAGGCAGACGGTGGTGATGCAGCTGAGGGAGGTCGACGGACAGCGCCCTCTATTGGACGCTGAGACCTTTGCCAAGGAGCTGGTGAGCAAAGCAGGCTTTACTCCGGACAAGATCCTGAGCATCCAGGACCTCAGAGGTGTCCTGTTTTTTGTCACCTTCACCACGGTGGGAGCCTGCAGGAGGTACTGGGAGGCTTTCCAGACCCTGAAACAGGAGGTCCCCTTCTCCCAGTTCGACGTGAACTGCCCTATCCAGAGGGACGAGAAGAGGATCACTATGACGGTGAGGAACCCCCATATCCCTGGAAAGGATATCGCTACCTTTCTGCAACGCTCTTGCACCGTGGTGAGGGAGCCAAGCAGGATCAAGGACAAGTTGGGGTACTGGGTGGGAAAGTGGAGCATGGTCGTTCGCTTGTGGCCAGATTCAGAAGCGACGGACCGGCTGCACCACCTCCCTCCCAGTTTTTCACTCGCGGGCAGCCCAGGGAGGATCTTTTACCCTGACCAGCCCCAGACCTGCGGTAATTGCGGGAACCTGGGGCATCAGTGGAAACAGTGCACCCTGAAAGCCTGCAGAAACTGCAAAAACACTGGCCACGAAACAAAGGATTGTCCCCGCCAGAAAACCTGCGACCTGTGCGGAGAGACAACCCACATGTTCCGGGACTGCCAGCTGAGGGTCAGGAGCTACGCAGAGGCCGTGGCGAAAGGCGCAACACCGGGCGCTCCCCTGACAGCAACCCAGAAGGCACCCAAGAAGCCCCCTGCAAACCAACCCGTAAAGGCAAAAGGTGGTAAGTATCAGGAGCAAGGGCAAAAGGAGGCCACCCAAGCAGCGCCTGCTGTGGCTCCTGAGCCCACTGCCCCTTCAGTAGCAGCCCCCACCCCACCCCTTTCCACCCCCACCCCTGCAGCAACACTCCCTCCCACACCCACTGCTGCTGCAAACCCCCACCCCCCTTCCCACCCAAACTCCCCCCCCACCCACCACCCCTTGACCCCTCCTCCCAACCCCCCACTGCAGCCCCCCCCACCCTCCATGAGGCTGCAGCCCCTCCCCCTGTAACACCTCTCCCCAGCCCCGAGGCTGTTGCACCCACCCCCTCTTCCCCCCTTGCTACAGATGCCGCCCCCAGAGCCCAGACCGGAATGGAGAAGCAGGGAATTAAGAGGAGAGCCCCTGAGACGGAAAGCCCGCACCAGGGGCTGGAGCAGAAGAGGGCCCAAATGCAAATCGGCTACTCACCCACTTCCAGCGACGCCGACAGCGACCTGGAGGAGGAGGAGGGGGAAGCGGAGATGCAGGAGACAGCCATTGCAGAGGAACAAGCGGCCATTTTAGAACAGCCACCTAGCGAGACACAGGTGACCGTGGAAGAGCTCATAAGAGAGGGGCGAGAGGCAGCAGAGACCCTCCTCCTCCATGACAACCTTGGGCAAACCATGGATCTGCTGGCCCAGCTGTGCGAGGAGATCAGCAAGACCACCCACGCCAGCGAGGATGGTAACTAGTATCACTGCATGTCTGTCTAACCCTTTATTCCCAAACTAATGGCGTCTTTTAACATTTTCTCCATTAACGTAAGGAGCATAGGAGAGCGGATGAGACGTGCCAGAGTACTAACATTCCTTTCTTTACAGAAATGTGATGTGTATATGCTACAGGAATGTGCCTTACCTTTTTCTCGGTCCTACAGGCACCTGAGCGGGCAGTGGTCTCACCCTACTGGTCTGGGGGGAACGGGTGCAGGAATGCGGGTGTAGCCATTTTGATCCGGGGGGGATGTTTCACTGTTGATTCTGTCCATGAACTCATCTGCAGCAGACTACTGGTCGTAGACGGTTCGTGGGCAGGGGAGCCGATTAGGCTCATCAATGTGTACGCCGCCCCCCGGAGAAATGAGCGCATGGAACTTTTCCAGCACCTTCGCCCTTGGCTTGCAACCTCCAGGGCAGTGGTGATGGGTGGGGATTTCAACTGCACGATTGAGGTGGGGGGGCGCGTGCCCCCCAGCAAATCATCAAAGATAGATGTGACATCCAGGCTACTCACGGCGATGATTGGGGAGGCATCCCTGAAGGACGTGGTGGGATCTATGGGAGCAGGCGCCGCAAACTACTCTTGGTGCCACCCAAATGGTTCCGTGCGTTTTTGGATTGACTTCCTGTTCACCACTAAGCAGGTACAGCACAGACAGCACTCCATGGTCGCAGTACATTTCTCTGACCACAGAGCCATTCATCTCCAGGGGCGCCTGGGAGGAGGTTTCCCCCCAGGGCCAGAATCCTGGAAGCTGAACTGCGCACTGCTGGAAAGGGAGGAGATCATGGAGGAGCTGAGAACAGCATGCACAGCATGGAAAGAAGAAAAGGCCTGTTTCCCCAGCACTGCAGAGTGGTGGGAATTCACGAAGATAAGGATCCACTGCTTCCTGCAGGCAAAGGGCAGACGCCTGGCGTGTGAGAGGAAGGGGGAGTTCGAGGGCCTGCAGCGCAAGCTGCAGTCCCTGCATGACCTCAAACGCTGCAGATGGAACGTGGATGACGACCTTGAGGAAACCAAGGAGAGCCTGAAAAAGCACTTTGAGGAGGAATCCAGACGAATCATCTTCCGTTCCAAGGTGGAGAACCTTGAGAGGGGGGAGAAATGCAATGCCTTCTTCATCAAGAAACTACACTCTGCCCACACGCCCCTGAGGGAGCTGCGAGACAAAGATGGCAACGTGCAGCAGGGGAAGGAGGAAGTCATGGGAGTTGTGAAAGATTTCTATGAAGACCTCTACTCCCCAAAAGCATCAGACCGAGACCAGGCTGACGAATTCCTGTCAGGGATTACAAACACCATCGACCCGGCAGGAAAAGTAGCCATGAACGCCCCCCTGACGCTGGAGGAGCTCCACGCTGCAACCAAATCCTTTAAGATGGGTAGGACGCCGGGCGGAGATGGTATCCCAGCTGAGTTATACACTAAGCTGTGGGACCTGATCGGCCCGGACCTGCTCGAGCTTTACAGGGAAATGGAAGCAGAAGGTAGGATGCCCCCAACGCTGAGGGAAGGAATGCTGACGCTCTTGTACAAACGGAAGGGGGAGAGGTGCGACCTCAAGAACTGGCATCCCATCTCCCTCCTGAACGCGGACTGCAAGATCCTAGCAAAAGTCCTAGCGAACAGACTGAAGAAGGTCATCAGCCAGATCACCTACCCAGACCAGACGTGCGGCATCCCCGGACGCAGGATCGCAGACAGCCTCACCCTAATCAGAGACGCAGTCCACTACATCAAAGACCGCCGTGTACACGCGGCCCTGGTCACCCTTGATCAGGAGAAGGCCTTTGACCGTGTCTCCCATGATTTCATGGGCAGGGTGCTGCGTGAGTATGGGATGGGGGAGATGTTCTGTTCTTATGTTAACCTGATGTACCTTGACATTTGCAGTGTGGCGATCGTGAACGGATGGAAGACTAACCCCTTCCCTGTCCTCTCAGGGGTTAGGCAGGGCTGCCCTCTTTCACCTCTCCTTTTTGTCTGTTGTATAGAGCTCTTCGCCCAGTGCATCAGACGAGACGCAGAGATCAGAGGGATCGTCGTGCCAGGACCCCAGAGACGTGAAGTGCTCGCTCTACATGGATGACGTCACCATCTTCTGCGCAGATAGCCGGTCGGTGAAGACGCTGGTCCAGACGTGCGAGGATTTCGGGAAAGCTTCAGGAGCAAAAGTCAACTGCGGGAAGTCAGAGACCAAGCTATTTGGGCTTTGGAACCTGACTGCCGACCCCCTCCCCTTCCCCATTAGAGCAGGCCTCATTCAAATCCTTGGAGTCTGGTTTGGTGTGGGGAGCGAGGCCGCTGCCCTGAAGAGCTGGAACGAGAGGCTGAACAAGGTGAAGCAGAAGATCGGATTGTGGTGCCTCAGACCCCTCACCATTGAGGGGAAAAAGCTGGTACTGCTGAACGAGATCCTCCCTGTCCTGCAGTACGTGGCCCAGGCATACCCGCCTTCGACCAGAACATGCCAGGAGATCTCCGTGGCAGTGTTCTGCTTTGTCTGGGGGGCCAAGTTTGAGAGGGGAAAGCGCGAGGTGATGTACAAAGAGCCGCACAAAGGGGGTAGAGGAATTCCCGACATCCCCACTATGCTGCGCGCCTTCTTTGTAAGCAACTGCGTGCGGATCACTCTGAGAGACTGCGACAAAGACTCCTCTGGCTACTCCATGTCCCGCCTCCTACTCCTGCCGCTCTGGAGAGCACTGGGGTGGGACAAGTGGGACAGCTCCATCCCTTAGAGCTGGCGCTCGCCCTGGTTCTACAAGGACGTGAAGAAGTTTGTGAGGCAGAACAATCTGGAGGGAGTAAAACCAGACCTGTAGAAGCCCAAGGTCATCTACAAAATGATCAGGGCTAAAGACATCATGGAATCGGTCCCAGGTCTCCACCCCAACACCTGTGAATGCGGACAAGTACCAGAGTAAACTCAGCCTCGTGAGGCACTGCCCCAGGTGCAACCCAATGGAGGAAAGCATCATACACCTCTTCTGGAACTGCCCCTTTGCGCAGGCCTTGCTGCGCGCGCTGGACACTGACTTAAAGGACAATATACTGAGGAAGTGCGTCACGTACTACTCGGTGTTCCACGGACTTTTCACAGGAACACACACAGAGGACGCACTCTAAGCCGGTTGGCGTCTAATGTGCTGTTTCAAGGACGTTTTACTATTCGCCAGGGAACGTTTGATCAAGGGGAAGAAGAGGATGTCGGTACAGGACTGTCACAGGCTGCTCCACAGCCTGCTCAAGGACTATTCCATCTTTGACGGCCCTGAGGAGGAGGACTAAACACCCCCCTCCCCACCCCCCCCCCTTACTCCCCCACCCCAAAAGTTTTTCTGTGCAATAAAGTTAGAGATAATGTGTGTGTGTGATATGTCATGTCTGTGGTGCGGTGCATACGTATAAATGCACTGCACCGCCGTGTTCGTCACAGTTTTTTTACTTTTGGGGAAACCATTAATAAAAATGTATGTGAGTTGTGTGGGATATGCACTGCGCCGTTGTTAACGTCGCGGTTTTTTTTCCGTTTCGAAAATGATTTATGTACTGTTATAATCCTGTTGTAAAGATTCGCTGCATAATAAAAGAATTTTCAAAACAAAAAAAAAGCTGTGTAGTTGAGACTGTGTCCCCTTGGCCTTGAATCATCGTCCCTTCGGGGACTAAAGACTCCTGCTGCTTTGGGGGGGGGGGGGGCACGCCATCTCGAGCTAAGAGGAGTGATCCTGAGTGAGCAGATGCGGAAGTGAGGGGCCGGCACCTTTGCCCTGGGACATCGCCTTTACTGGCTAAAGTCCCTTGCTGCTTTTGGGGTGCCGCACCTGAGCTTGGGAGAGAAGAGATGACATCGCAAGCTGGAATGCGCATTTCCATTCGGTTCCTGATCGAGGAGACCGAGAGAAGTCGAGTGAACCTGCTGTGGATAGTGGAGAAGGTGCTGAAGCAATTGATCGGTCTGGACGCTGAGAGGATCTTCTGCCTTCAGGATTTCCCTGCACAGGGGATTTATGACCTGACCTGTCATCAAGAAGCGGATGTTTGGTGCACTTTTGAAAAGTGCAAGGAGAAGTCTGGTGACCCGATCTTACATGGCATCAAGGTAATTCCAAGTTTTATGTTGGAGGAGAGACCACTTGTACTTCACATGTACAATCCGTATGCAAGGAAAGAGGAAATTGTGACTTTTTTGAAACGGTATTGGGAAATGATCAGAGGAGGTGAAGAACTTAAAAACCCATATGGCATGTTCAACGGGAAGAGACGTTTCTGGGTACGGTTCAGACGGGATCCATCATGTGCGGGAGGAGTGACACACCCACCGGCCATGTTCAATATCAGAGGAGACAGAGGGTTTTTGTTTACCCGGGACAGCCTCTATATTGCAGGCATTGCCACACTTATGGATATACAAAGGAGGGTTGCACGAAAACAGGAATTGTGTGCCGTAATTGTGGGGAAGAGGGACATACTGCAGCCAACTGTGGAGTCCCTAAGAGATGCCATCTATGCGGAGAGGAAGGACACTTGGCATGGCAGTGCACAAAAAGGACATATGCCCAGGCAGCAAAATGGGGCATTGTGCTAGAAGAAGAGGAAGAGACAGTGGAGGGTCTGGGAATTTGTGAGATGGAGAGTTCCCAAGAGGGAGGGCTTGATCCGGCTATAACAGCAATGTATGAGGAGGATTTAAGAAGGGAAGAAATGGTAGAGAGTGGCCCAATAGAGGGGGAGGTGGAAGTGGAAATAATGGACACAACCGGACCCAAGAAAGGGGTGCAAAAACGTAGTTTACAAGGTGACAATGATGTTTGTACAGTTGATGGGGAGGGGAAGAGTGAGCTACGGCAAGATAGGGTGACGAAGTCAAAGTTTTGTGCGCTGGATTTGTCCAGTATTGACGGGAGTGGGGAAGAGGAACAGACCGTGAGTAAAGGAAAAGAGGAAAATAAGAAGTTAGATAGGGAAGTGCAAGAAACAGAGGAGAAGGCAGGCCCTGGTGGTGCGAGTGGAAAAGATAAAGAGGGAAAGAGTAAGTGTAAAGGGTTTGTTGTTAGTGGAAGCAAAAACGAGTCTTCGCAAGGGATAGAAACAAAGGAAGATAAGGTTAGCCAGAGTAAAGTGGAGCCTAGAGAGAAGGGTGTAGAGGGTAAAGTTAAAAAAGTAAAAGGGAAGGTAACCCTAAAAGAGAAAATGGAACAATTTGAGAACGCAGTGGGAGATGTTCTGTTTTGGGTGGGTATTTTCCGGAAGCAGCCTGGGGGGAGTAGTGATGAACAGATAATAGAAAGATTGGAAAAAATGATGTACCAAAGAAAACAGCTGACAAAAGAGCAATATGAAGAATTAAAAAAGGAGCATGTACAGTGGGTTAAAATAAAAGAGGCTAGGGGAGTGGTGAGGGAGAAAGAGAGTAGCGAGAGCAACAGCTCGTCCTCACAAAAAAGTCAGATAAGCGTGGAGGGAACAAAAATACAGAGAAGTGTAAGTGGAGTAAGTGGGAACGAAAGTGAAGAAAAGGCAGGCAAAAAAGGGATTGCACAGGCAAAAGAGGCAAATTCTGCGGGAGATAGTAAGGGGAGGAGCATCCAGGGAAAGGATGAAGTAGGGCTTACAAAGGAAGAGGTTTTGCACAATCAACTTGCGAGGGGATTTGGGCAGAGATATTGGGATGTGAAAGAGGCAAGAGACGGGTATGAAAAAAGTGTGAGGTCTGGATTCCAGTTAGAGGAAAGTAAGAGAGGTTTGGAACGTATGGAGAAAGAATTAAAACAGATGATCGCATCACTTGAGAATAGAGAAAGGGTTTTTGTTTTTAAATGAAAGAATCTTGAAGTATATGGTTCTTATCTTTGTATGATGTTTTGGTTATAGGGTTTTTTCGTAAAGTTATGTTTTTTTTTTCCCTTCTGAAAAGTTTATCTTTGTGTTTGTATATGTCTGAAGGATGAAGGAAGAAAATGTAAATATATTATGTTTTGGTGTCTTTCTAATGTTAGGTGACTGTTGTCACTATGGTGTGTTTTTTTGGTTTCCAAAAAAGTCTGTAAACTTAAAAAAGTTGTTGAATAAAAAAGTAAAAAAAAAAAAAAAAAAAAAAAAAAAAGGTCGAAACAGCTGTCTGTGGGTGGTTTTCTGGGTATGCACCTTAACCCTGGCTCTGCTCAAAGCTGTGACCATGCAGCAAGCTTAAGCCTATAGGGAACCATGTTAAAAATGGTTATTGAGGCAAAAAGTGACACTGTGTGCTCATTTGCATGTCATTTCCCAGAATCCCTTGCTGCAGTGGAAGTGCTGTATGCTGGGTGATAATGGGGAAAGGTGGGGTTGCAGACCTGCCTAAGACATGCAGATGAGCATACAGTTGTATTTGCATATTTGCTTTCCTGTGGAGGGTTTTTGTCACTTTTTTTACTCACCATAACTTAACTCAGTATTATGGTATATATATATACATATATATATATATATAAGACATGCAGATGAGCATACAGCTATATTTGCATATATATATATATACATATACATATATATATATATATATATATACGTATACATATACACATATATATATATATACACACACATATATATATATATATATATATATATATATATATATATATATATCAAAACAAAACAAAAACATTAAGGAGCGCCTACTATAACAACCTATAAATTGTGAGTGAATTAGCTACTGTGTTGAAACAACCAATGGGGTGGCCAGGGGGGGGTTAATAATATAAAATGGATCCTATGTTAAAAAATAACTAATAAAATTTTAATAAAAAATGCTATAAAAAATATATAAAAATGCCAAAAAAAACTTTAATACTAAAAAATACAAAAGAAGAGCTTTAGATGTATACCAAAAACCTTAAAAAACATAGAGTCCCGTTCCAATAGAGTGCATCCAGGTAAAGGCAGCCCGTTTGAAAGGGACACAACTCCCTTGGAAATACCTATGAGAGAAAATGAGAAAAAAAAAACAGGCGCACACCTAGTGCATTAAAGTATAACAATCATTTTATGGAACATTAAAAAATAGACAAATGCCCACTCACAAATCAAACAATAAAAAAGAGCAGTTATGAGATTGGCCCTCATAAGCCACTGGCAGCGTCTCGATCAGCAATGGAGTTTTCCTCCTCCACACGTGTAGTACAGACTCCTTCACCGGAAGTGACGTCCTCCCGGCGTGTGCCCCGCAACAGGAAGTCCCTCCGGGAACCAAAGATCTTGCCTTCTTTCTTCTGGCTGTTGTACCATCAAGAGTAGTGGAGATCTGCCCGCTGCTTCTTGTCTGTCTCGCCACTCACGATACTGCGTCCGCAATCTGCTGTGTTTAGTGGGAAAGTGCCTCCTCCGTCTCAGCCACGCCCTACGCGTTTCGTCATCAAGGATGACTTCATCAGGGGATACCCATTGGTTGTGACCCCACAGTACTTATAGACAGGTTAATTTGCATACATGATTAGAAAACCTATTACATCGTTAATTACATGATTTTGACCTTTCATAGATATGGTGTTTCCTCATTACACTGATAGCTACAGAAAGGTTATGAGGGCACCACTGTTCTTGCAAAAGATAATAAAATATATAAAGAATTCAATATATAGCTCATTTGTATATAATATATTTATTTAAACTATATTTCAATAAATAATCAAACAATATAAAAAAAGGATATATTGTAATATAAATATTTAGATAGGGTAAACAATTATAATGTCCAGATAAAATTTTTACAATTCATATTTTGAATAAAAATTAATCTTTTGAATGAAAATAAAAACAAAATGTTTATGAAGCATGATATACTATATGATTTTAAATTCAAAAGTCTCAAGAGTTGGAGAATGATGGTGAGGGCGAATACAAAACTACCCAGTTAACCCACTAGATAATTGGTTTGTCAATCATAATAAGTGAGAATATATATACCTGTTATTATCCATTATGGAAAAAATGAAAAAATGAAAAAAATGAACATCAAGCTTTGCAGTTGGAGCCAGAGGAACAGCAAAAAATAGTTGTTGTCAACGACAGAAGAAATAACAAAACGATATGTATTATGTCTAATAGTAAAAATGATTGTATAGTGTATGTGTAATGAAATAAAAATATGCATAAAATATGTGATTGTGTAACTAAATGTATAAGATATAAATTAGTGCCTAAGCGTATACTAAATGGATGGTGTATGAATGCAAGAAAGTAGTGTACAAGTGTATATGTTGTGTGATGACAATGTCAATATATGATGAAAAAGAAAGGGCAGGACCAGTCCCCGGACCCGAACAGACACACCAACAGCAAATAGTAATAAAGTGTATGGTGCACCAGGAAGGATATTTATAATGCACAATGTATTTGTAGACCTGACATGTAACTATAGTTCAGAGGGAGTGCTGCATGAGCACTCAAACCAGACCTCCGAAGGATCACCCACTATGAGTGATCACACTATAGTACTAATGTCAATGTGTTCATTGTGTCCCTTTGGGTGTAATGTATCCAATATATATATCCAGTAAGTCTCCCTCATGCATAATCTTTTGAAACGATCCCCACCCATAAAGGTTGGAGGGATATACTCGATGCCCATAACTCGTAGGGACCTAGGATCTTTTGAGTGTTTATTACAAAACTGTTCGGGTCCGGGGACTGGTCCTGCCCTTTCTTTTTCATCATATATTGACATTGTCATCACACAACATATACACTTGTACACTACTTTCTTGCATTCATACACCATCCATTTAGTATACGCTTAGGCACTAATTTATATCTTATACATTTAGTTACACAATCACATATTTTATGCATATTTTTATTTCATTACACATACACTATACAATCATTTTTACTATTAGACATATCGTTTTGTTATTTCTTCTGTCGTTGACAACAACTATTTTTTGCTGTTCCTCTGGCTCCAACTGCAAAGCTTGATGTTCATTTTTTTCATTTTTTCATTTTTTCCATAATGGATAATAACAGGTATATATATTCTCACTTATTATGATTGACAAACCAATTATCTAGTGGGTTAACTGGGTAGTTTTGTATTCGCCCTCACCATCATTCTCCAACTCTTGAGACTTTTGAATTTAAAATCATATAGTATATCATGCTTCATAAACATTTTGTTTTTATTTTCATTCAAAAGATTAATTTTTATTCAAAATATGAATTGTAAAATTTTTATCTGGACATTATAATTGTTTACCCTATCTAAATATTTATATTACAATATATCCTTTTTTTATATTGTTTGATTATTTATTGAAATATAGTTTAAATAAATATATTATATACAAATGAGCTATATATTGAATTCTTTATATATTTTATTATCTTTTGCAAGAACAGTGGTGCCCTCATAACCTTTCTATAGCTATCAGTGTAATGAGGAAACACCATATCTATGAAAGGTCAAAATCATGTAATTAACGATGTAATAGGTTTTCTAATCATGTATGCAAATTAACCTGTCTATAAGTACTGTGGGGTCACAACCAATGGGTATCCCCTGATGAAGTCATCCTTGATGACGAAACGCGTAGGGCGTGGCTGAGACGGAGGAGGCACTTTCCCACTAAACACAGCAGATTGCGGACGCAGTATCGTGAGTGGCGAGACAGACAAGAAGCAGCGGGCAGATCTCCACTACTCTTGATGGTACAACAGCCAGAAGAAAGAAGGCAAGATCTTTGGTTCCCGGAGGGACTTCCTGTTGCGGGGCACACGCCGGGAGGACGTCACTTCCGGTGAAGGAGTCTGTACTACACGTGTGGAGGAGGAAAACTCCATTGCTGATCGAGACGCTGCCAGTGGCTTATGAGGGCCAATCTCATAACTGCTCTTTTTTATTGTTTGATTTGTGAGTGGGCATTTGTCTATTTTTTAATGTTCCATAAAATGATTGTTATACTTTAATGCACTAGGTGTGCGCCTGTTTTTTTCTCATTTTCTCTCATATATATATATATATACACATATATATATATATATACACATATATATACACAAATGCCTATTCATTTCCCTAATGAACCGATCCTATCAGGATTTCAGAAACAGCAATTGAGAAAGATCAATGGTTACAGCAGCTACAAACATAAGTGCAGGACATTTTTGCCACAACAAACTTAACTAGACCACAGGCAGGTGAATATGATGCCACAGAGACGTTTGTCGAGGGGGGTTAGTTAGGATTAATAATGGTAAAAACATTCAGAAAGGAAGAACCATGGCAGGCAAATTGGGACGGTCCTTTTGAAATGGTAACATTGTTTGAGCAGTACGATTATTACAGTGCAGAAACGCCACAGAAAGGGTCACAAGCACAGTACATAACGATCAATGTAAATTATACAAAGGAAAGGCAGGTAAACATGAACAGATACCACAACCAGGAAGTGATATTGTGCTTGATTTTTCTCTCTCCAGGTGACTGATTGGACAGAAACTACCGGACAACCCAGAATTTTCTTCCCCCCTTGTGTGCATGTCTCTTACAGGTCCATGATATCTGGAGACATCTGAAGGCCAGAAGCAGATATTTTTGAAGGACCATTTTTTGAGCCAGAACAAAAGATAAAGGGCGCAACTCCGTCAGATAAATAGCGGCACTTCTTCAACCGGAACCAAAGCTGAATTACCAGACCGGCATCAAGAGAAAGAAGACCATGAGACCTTACTAAAGAAACATGATGCACACATCATTTTTTGCCACTGTTTATACGCTCCTATGGAAACACGGTACATGGCAAATAGAAAGTGAAGATGAATGTCAATATCAAGAAGATGGGATCTATTGGAAACAACAACATACATTTATTTATTTATAACATGTTTTACCAGGTAGTAATACACTGCGATTACCTCTGGTTTCAAAGTATGTCCTGGGCACAGAGTTATGAAAACAATACATGGTTACATTTAAATGAACAGGGTTATACATTATATTTAAAGACATTACATGGAGACTTCCAGTATGGCTCCAGGGCGGTGAAACGCACACAGCGATAGCTCTGCTGGTTCCCGAGGAGAGGCCCACAGTATCTGCTTATAAACTGCAAATAAATACCTAAGAAGAACTTCACCCCACTGGTGCTAATAAGGCTATCGGTTTATGGAGAAATACCACTTAAAAACGGGATTTATGGGTCACAAACAGAAAAGAAATGAGAAAGGGGACCAGAGGAGGGATATCCCCAAGATGGCCAACATCCATGAGGGGAGAGAGTTAGAGCAAAAGCTGTAGGACTGAAACCAACTAATTCTCTGTGCGATCTACAGGCAATCGACTACTATACAATCTCAAAAGTAGTGGCCAAATATCTATTGCCTAAACTAGAGAAAAGCACGGAAAAAATTAAATAGTTTATAGAAAATCTTAAAGGGGAACTTTCTGAACACGCTTCCATGGTGGAGTAGGCAGAGACCAGGGTGAGTGCAGTGGAGGATGACCTGGGGACCATTCACCAAACAGTGGAAGAGCTACAACAACAACACAATACTGGAGCTTGACAATCAATCAAGAATAAATAACTTACACATCATAGGGGTCCCAGAAAGTTTGAAACAAAACAATCTCATGGATTTTTGGGAAAGAGGAGAGTATAGTGAGCTATTAGGGTGAGCTGTAATGAGGGGCAGAGGATTGTATAGTGAGATATTAGGGTGAGCTGTAATGAGGGGCAGAGGATTGTATAGTGAGATATTAGGGTGAGCTGTAATGAGGGGCAGAGGATTGTATAGTGAGATATTAGGGTGAGCTGTAATGAGGGGCAGAGGATTGTATAGTGAGCTATTAGGGTGAGCTGTAATGAGGGGCAGAGGATTGTATAGTGAGATATTAGGGTGAGCTGTAATGAGGGGCAGAGGATTGTATAGTGAGATATTAGGGTGAGCTGTAATGAGGGGCAGAGGATTGTATAGTGAGATATTAGGGTGAGCTGTAATGAGGGGCAGAGGATTGTATAGTGAGCTATTAGGGTGAGCTGTAATGAGGGGCAGAGGATTGTATAGTGAGCTATTAGGGTGAGCTGTAATGAGGGGCAGAGGATTGTATAGTGAGATATTAGGGTGAGCTGTAATGAGGGGCAGAGGATTGTATAGTGAGATATTAGGGTGAGCTGTAATGAGGGGCAGAGGATTGTATAGTGAGATATTAGGGTGAGCTGTAATGAGGGGCAGAGGATTGTATAGTGAGATATTAGGGTGAGCTGTAATGAGGGGCAGAGGATTGTATAGTGAGCTATTAGGGTGAGCTGTAATGAGGGGCAGAGGATTGTATAGTGAGCTATTAGGGTGAGCTGTAATGAGGGGCAGAGGATTGTATAGTGAGCTATTAGGGTGAGCTGTAATGAGGGGCAGAGGATTGTATAGTGAGATATTAGGGTGAGCTGTAATGAGGGGCAGAGGATTGTATAGTGAGATATTAGGGTGAGCTGTAATGAGGGGCAGAGGATTGTATAGTGAGATATTAGGGTGAGCTGTAATGAGGGGCAGAGGATTGTATAGTGAGATATTAGGGTGAGCTGTAATGAGGGGCAGAGGATTGTATAGTGAGCTATTAGGGTGAGCTGTAATGAGGGGTAGAGGATTGTATAGTGAGCTATTAGGGTGAGCTGTAATGAGGGGCAGAGGATTGTATAGTGAGATATTAGGGTGAGCTGTAATGAGGGGCAGAGGATTGTATAGTGAGATATTAGGGTGAGCTGTAATGAGGGGCAGAGGATTGTATAGTGAGATATTAGGGTGAGCTGTAATGAGGGGCAGAGGATTGTATAGTGAGATATTAGGGTGAGCTGTAATGAGGGGCAGAGGATTGTATAGTGAGATATTAGGGTGAGCTGTAATGAGGGGCAGAGGATTGTATAGTGAGATCTTAGGGTGAGCTGTAATGAGGGGCAGAGGAGTGTATAGTGAGATATTAGGGTGAGCTGTAATGAGGGGCAGAGGATTGTATAGTGAGATATTAGGGTGAGCTGTAATGAGGGGCAGAGGATTGTATAGTGAGATATTAGGGTGAGCTGTAATGAGGGGCAGAGGATTGTATAGTGAGATATTAGGGTGAGCTGTAATGAGGGGCAGAGGATTGTATAGTGAGATATTAGGGTGAGATGTAATGAGGGGCAGAGGATTGTATAGTGAGATATTAGGGTGAGATGTAAGGAGGGGCAGAAGGGTGTATAGTGAGATTTTTTAGTGAGATATAAGGTGGGGCAGAGGGGTGTACAGCGAGATATTAGGGCTGAGACATGAGGGGTAGAGGGGTATATAGCCTTATAAGAGAGAAGAATAATTTTATAATTAATACCGGATTTGATAGGAAGCAATGAGAGTGATTTCAGCAGGACAGAAGATGAGACAATTTGGGAGAAAGTAAAGTGATTCTAGCAGCAGCATGTATTGTAGGATAGATTTTAGGGCAGGACCGTTACAATGGTGGAGACGGGAGAAAATGAGGGCCTGCATTTGTTTTAGCAGTAGAACGATAGAGGAAAGGGTGTATCTTTCCAATGTTATGGAGGAAAATATCAACAGGTTTTAGTAACACTGTGAAAGTGAAAGGAGAATGGGAGGGAGGTGACAAATGTGACCCCTAGGCAGCGTGCTTGTGATACTGGGTGTATGATAGTGCTACCAACAGCAATGGAGAATGAGGAAGTACAGCCAGGCTAGGGAGGAAGTATGAGGAGCTCCGTCTTAGACATGTTATGTTTGAGTTGGCGGAGGGCCATCCAGGATGTTACAGCGGAGAGACATTTAGAGACCTTGATCTGTACAGCAGGTGTAAGGTCAGGGGTTGACAAGTACGTTAGTGTGTTGTCAGCATAGAGGTTATATTTGAAACCAAGAGATGTGATAAGATCACCTAGAGAGAATGTAAAGAGAAAAGAGAAGAGGTTCCAGGACAGACCCCTGGGGTACCCCCACAGAGAGATCGACAAAGAAGGAGGTGTTAGAATATGAGGATATGAGACACTGAAAGTACGATGGGAGAGGTAAGAGGAGATCCAGGATAGAGCTTTGTTACGGAAACCAAGAGTATTGAGAATGTGAAGGAGAAGAGGGTGGTCCAAAGTTTCAAACGCTGGAGAGAGGTCAAGTAATTCATGTCTTTTTTTATCTAAATGTTCAGGGATCAAAAAAAATGTAATACAAGAAGAATATATTAAACTTCATAATATAGTTCAGATTTCTGATCAATACAGACTGAAAATGTTCATTTAGATCTGACTCAATAAAAAAACAATGAAAAACCATACAGTACTAACAATGTACAGCAGCATTTATCATTAAAAAGAAAAGATTCAGGCCCATATTAGTAAGCAGTGTTGTTCCATAAAACACCTTTCCGTCTAGCTTACTAAATATCACGACAGAAGATGCCTTATTGCCAATTCAATTGAACGGTTTGTAAAAAGGAATATATTTAAACCATGTTGGACAGAGGATTTGCACCACTTGTAAAGTGGTGTGAAATGTCTTCATTCGTAGATGGTATTTAAATAAGGAAATTATAAATTACTTGCTGTAAAAAATAATCCAGACTGACTGAGAGGTCAGAAAAAACAACCGTTTCCTTTTGGTTAGAATCAGGAGATTTCTTTTATAATTCATCCAAATTCAACAGCTCTTTCCAAATGTTCCATTTCTCTGTATTCGTCTGAATCTCCTTCCCCAACAAAAATGTGGGTGCAAGTTTCTTCAGCACCGATGCAACCCCTATTAGCTTTGTCTTCTTTTCCAGGATTTTCACGTTATTATCTCATCGCTACCTCATGAATCAAGCAAAACATGTGCAAAGCATATTCATGGGGAAAGCAATATAACATAGTAAAGTGTTTGTAAGAGCCAGACTGCACAAACACTGAGCTCGTCTGTGATCCAGGACATCTGGAACCACCTTCACTCATCCCCTAACCAGCCTGCTGCTGCTGACACATTGCTTTATTCATGGTTATTTTTACTTCTGTACTGGCTCTTTTCCCTGAGCTCAGTACTTCACTTTGTGTGCTTTTCACACATTTCACCCTGCAAATACACAGAGAGAGAGAGCCATTCAGTAAATTCATAGATTTGTCTGTATGTACAGTATGAGAAAGCCTTGGAAGTATGTGTTATTTCTTGAAAATGTCTTAAAAGTTCAAATCTAAATGATTCCTGAAGCACAAGCACATTCTCTGCCTTGTGCTATTCAACCAAGCTTTAATAGTTTATTTGTGATTAAAATGCATAGAAATTATTTAATATATCAACATTTCAGGGTTGCAGCAGATACTAAAATAATAACCTCTTATCGTTTTGTTTGTGCTATACTTATGTAAATTAGCAAACTGCTGTAACAAAGGGACACAAAAAGAGTGCTAATTTAATCCAAAAACACCAGTCCAGGATCTCTGAAAGAAAATGAAAACACACCCCAAGATTTGTTTAATAGATAAATAAGTTGACAACCACAATTCTAATTGAACAACACGACAAACACCACTTAGGCACGAAGAGGCGGATCGGTCGCTAATTTTTAACGTTCCATTATCTCAATTTATCAGAAACATATCCGTAACGCGTACCCCCCGAAGGTGTTTGGTGCAATGATGTCCTGCCATTTTCTCTAAAAAGAAATAATGGACCCTTACATTTTAACGGACCTTCGGTTTACTCATATGCAAATCCTACGGTAATGAGCAGTTTACCTACCAACGGAGATCCTCAGACCTGCGCTACTGTTAGAGCATGATAATAACGCTGCGATATTTATCCCCTTCCAAAAGCTGCCGTTACTCACATCCACACCCTGATCAGTGGGTTATTTCTGGGAATAGACTAAAAGCAATGTAAGGAGTATAGGACTTAACCCATTCATTACAAAAAGTTACGTGTGTCATACAAAGTTATATATTATGGATCATATAAATGTCTGAAACATCATAAACTATAATATGTTTTTTGTGATTCAAATGATATGTTTGTGTGAAGTAATATGGTATATACTGTAATAATGTCATTGTAACTGTATAAAGTATGGGTGTACAATAATGTATATCCTTCAATACCTCAACCATATGCATTGATATTTCATTTATATTAATGTACAATTAAAATAAATGAAGGAAGGTGAGGTTGGAACCCAATTATAACCCAGAACGGACTGAACATACAAAAGAAAGGAGGGGTGAAAGGGGGGGAGAAAGGGGGGGAGGGGGGACTCATCATGCTAGACAGCCCAGCCAATCGCAAAGCCAATCTGCTGAGCAGATCTCAAACCCTTTGCCTGAGTTCCCCCTGAGCTTAATTTAAGCCTTACTGGCCTTCCTGGCATAACCCCCACCCCAACTCCCTTAAGACCATAGCTGTTACAAAAAAGACATAGCAATCAGCCCGGAATCTGCCCGTCCCGCCACAGCAGTTTCAGGCAAGAAATTAAATTGCACATTCCCATTTGTTTCCCATTTCTCTAGATATATGAGAATCAAACACATCCCCAATGACCCACCACCCTATCCCTAACTACAGGGAGGGAAGAAGAGAGGCCACCAAGAGGTCAAAAAGGGTACGTTCCAAGCACAGCTGCCCCTTTTAAGCCCTCTCCTCCTGTCACTAAACTCCCCCCTCCCCTTATCCTGCCTATCTGACACGGCGTGCCCCTCATCTAGCCAAATTAACCATAAACTAGCCCCTCCTGGCCAAAGTCAAGGACTGCTTGCCTGATTCATCAGGCATCAGCTTATCAGCAACCAATGCTGCTTGCATCGCTTACAGGCTTCTTCTAGGCCCACATGTGCTAACTATACTATATACTATATATACTATACTACTGTACAGTATGTCCATGAAGGACTGAAGAGAAGGCATTACTTTATTGCTGCAGCAATGAGATATAGTATAAATCAGCTGCAAGAAAATTCCCAATGCAACCATATGAATGGGCTCTGAAATATTAGATTTATCTGATTTTCTTTGTATGAATCATGCAAAAAGTTTCTTTATCTGAACTGAAAATAAAAATGTAATTATAAATACAATGTACTTATATTGACAAATATAACATTCACCACTATAAAAATGTATTGAGTTAAGAGATAGCTATACGCTTTCACAATTATTCATTTATAATGTGCCCTTTTCTTGATGCAGCTACCAAAACTTCTTGAAAGTTACCAAATTTCTAGGGCAGCATGTTACTGTCCAATAACAGAAGTGGAAACCAATGTGTGTGTCTGAAACCTCAGTCATACGTTGATGTTAATTAGCTAAATAACCTCCAATCAGTAAGAATTGTCACCATGTTGCCATGGTTACTTAACCTCTGAAATCACACTTTTCCTTATTTATTATTTATATTTATTTATTTAGTCTTTCATTCCATTAGTGATGCCCTTTATCTCAGTCAAAGATACTACTGATTTTAATAATAATAATAATATTAATAATAATAATATCAACAGATTGGGAACTGTATGCCAAGCTAAAAACGGTTTGTTTTTTAATGAAATAATGCTAACAAGACATTTTGAGCATAAAACGTATTGTGATGCTTTGTTTCCCTTCCTTAGTGTGTAATAAACTCCACCACAAGTAAAGTGGAATAAACTTCTCTGATGAAAACCTACATCAATGGTAAGATTAGATTATTGAGTTCATGCGTCTGGTGCAGACGTAGGCAAAAAAATCCTGCTTTTTTTTGCTCTGTGTCTAAAATCGACGAGCTTGATAAATATATTTCACTTTGACTGATCAAAGGAAGACATTATGCAATAATAGTATACGATTTCCCATATTAAAATCCTACATGCAAAGGAATGATTTAAGGCTGGTAAGGAAACATTAACCTCACATTATAGCACCTATGCAATATAGCGAGAAGTAGGATAATGCACCGTTCCGAATGTCAGATACCAGGAAAAAAGCACAGTAGCCTCCAATGGTGCCGTCGAAAACACTTTATTAAGCAAAACCTAATAAAATCAATAGATTCACAAAACGCAGTGGAAATCAGATCCTCCCTGAGGAAGCCAACTGAGGTCTCACAAAAAGTGTAGGATTTGCAATCTGCCTCTAAGTGTCGTCAGCAAACGTTGTGCCGACTGTGTGGGGAGCCGGAAAGAGGAGAAGACCGCACAGGTAACAGCGGCCCACTGGGACGGAGAGAGAAGGGAACTGATGAGCACCATGTATCTGAGAGGCTTGGATTCCCACTTACTTTGGCCATATCCTATTTTGCATCATAAAGTATTTTCTACTGTTGTGCTCTGCTTCAGATATCTGCCGTTTCCTGGTGAAAGGAGCGCTCGAAAGACAGCACGACCACCACTGAGAATTAAACTGAATGCAGTATGGTTTGTGGGGCAGTTTATCGCATGGAAATGTAACATATACTATTTATGCATTTTATAGGGCTCCATCATTGAGATCCTATATACATTTTACACTTTTAGCTTTAATTATTTTATATAA
Source organism: Ascaphus truei (assembly GCF_040206685.1). Taxonomy (NCBI): domain Eukaryota; kingdom Metazoa; phylum Chordata; class Amphibia; order Anura; family Ascaphidae; genus Ascaphus; species Ascaphus truei. The sequence goes on along the minus strand of NC_134487.1, from coordinate 308,021,466 downwards.
AATATTTTGTATCACTTGTTATTTATTTAAGTGTTATTTCTTATAGTTTGTATTGTTATATTTGCAAGGAAAACGCTTTATTTAATACTTTATTTAATACTGCATTGTGGGAAAGTGATTAAACCTAATAGGACAAAGATTCATAACACATGAAACATGGTCAAAACTAAATTTGAAACACCATTAATTTGTGGATTTTGTCATCAAATTGTCCCAGTATTGTCAATATTAAGTTAAAATGTCTGGCCAATGTAACCGTCATGCTACTGTGCGGTATTATACGAGCCTATAAATAAGCCGCGTTTTCACTGATAGTTGAGACGCCGTCAACAAAGTTGTCCAGAGAGGCGGCTATTGTCTGTCACAATGATCACGGACTGTCTTAAAGTCAAACAAAAATATTAATACTGAGTATCACTTCAACACTCACATTATTACGGCTTGAAAAGAAACACGTTCAATATAATTTAACAAACTGCAAAAACACTTCCATGAAACAATCTAATTTGTAACAAACTGTCCAAAAATTAAAAAACAAACACACAACACGAATTATTCTCAAGAAGGCCGTGATGTATGAACATAGATAGATATATAGTTACAGTTACAGTTACACAGTAGATGAGGTTGTAAAATACATAAGTCCATAGAGTACAACCTAGGTTCAATTTAGACGACAGATAGTTATCCTGTATTTTGTATTTACAGTATATATTGATCTAGAGGACGGACATCACAAAACCCCAGTGACACATTAGCCAATGTCTCATAAGGTAAAACAATGAATTCCTTCCCGACTCCAAGCGGACTATTCTAGTATCTCTGAAGTGTTTCAATCCGCTGGTAAAGAGCCCTTTTTGGTGGGATTTCGATGCGTTGCTATGCTGTAAACCTATCGCGCATGTCCAATACGTGTCTAAAAGGGCTTTTTAACAAGCTGTTTCACTCCGACTTTGCCAATCCGATCCGGTCGTCAAAAAAGCCTCCAACTCGCGACAACTGCAATTCTCTTAGCTCCGTTATGCAAACCGCTTCTAAAAACTCACTCCTAACGTGTGGTGAGATCGGTATTGTGACTTACATCCAGAGCCTGAAATATGAGTTTGCTAAAAAGCACATAGAGGATCCACAAGACTTTTGGAATAATGTTCCCTGGACAGATGAGTCAAAGGTAGAACTTTTTGGCCTCAATGAGAAACATTATGGGCCTTATTCAGAAAGCCTCGATAAGGCCCTTATCGAGCATTTATTGACCAAAATGGCTACTAGTATTCAGAAAGCCTCGATAAGTGCTCGATAACGGCCTGTATCGACGCAAAATTTTATCACAAACAGAAAATCGCTAACTGAGCGGCGATCAGCCGCTTATCGACCATTTTCGGAGGGTTGATAAACTCGCACGATTCAGAGACCCGCGAGTCAGCTGTCGCGGCCTATCGCAGCCCATCGCAGCCGTAAAAGGCGTTCTTCTCCCCAAATCCAATACACCACAAACTTTTTGGTAAATTGGTGGGGAGATGCCTCGATGAGCTGCGATGTGTCGGGACTTAGAAAACATCAGGCCCCTTTCCTGCCTCGGATTGATGCCGGGGGTCCCCGGAGCTGATAGCCATTAATAGCAGCTCCGGACCCCCCCGGCATGCATCCGAGGCAGGAAACATGCATGTACAGCAACTTCATTACCTTATGAAGGGGTTAAACACCCGTGCCAGGCTTACTGTAAGAAACATACAATACAATACTGTGGCTAGCGAGGTTGGGTGAAGGGGGAATTTGGCCCGTAGTGGCTGTTTAGGCATTGCGGGGGGGTTGCAGGGGGAGTTAACCCCTTCATTACCTTAACGGTTAATACCGCTAAGGTAATAAAGGGGTTAACCCAACCGCTACCCAACCGCAAGGTCTAAACACCCATCCTTAGGGCTAATACCCCCTTCACCCACCGTGAGGCCTAAGCACCCACCCCTGACTGACTATACCCACCCTATACCCATTGAGTAGTATAGTGGTACATCATACCCATATAATAATAATATGGGCATGATAAGCCTCTATAGCACCCAATGAGCACCCTAATCACAATACAGTAATACACAAGACACACAATAATAAAACCTAACTAAACTCCAAAAAATCACATGTCACTAAATAAAATCAGTAGCCAGCTAATCCAATCAATACAATCAATAGCAACATCAACAATGAATTAATTAAACCATTAACCAATCAAAACAATTAATTCCGAAACCAACTCAAAATGAATGATAACACTAACCAATCCAAACAATGAATTACTCCAACATTAATGAATTTAAACAGTAAAATAGAAAAAAATAAATTCTAACAATATCTGAACTAACCATAAAACACATTAGCTAACATAATATAACATTAAGTACAAACGAACACCAATCGCAAACCTTTAATTACATTAAGCATGAAAAAACAATCAATCACATCCACATAATAAATGAAATGCAAAAAAGCAACAGTAATACCAAGCGACAAATGCCCCCCAAATATTGGCATAATAATGTATTAATCTGTACCCTAAAGAGGTACAGATTAATATATTATCAGTCAATGTGCCTCCCCCAAAAAATCAAAAAACACATCCAAAGATTAAATCTGTAAAAAGAGACATTTACAAACATTGAATATATTACTTACCATTAGAAGCGGTGGCCCTCCGACTCCCGGGGTAACAGGAAGCTCACGTACCTTGAAGGCCTCCAACAGCATCCGATGCCATCCGCCATGAAGATCCGGCTCAGGTACCCCAATCTTCTTTTTTCTTTCTTTACTCACCTTCTTCTATCTTCATCTGTAACCATTTCTTCATCTTCTTTATCTTCTTTCTTCATCTGTCAATCCAAAAAAACCCATGTTAAATCCCAACCGATGTTGTCCCGTCATCTTCTTGGGCTCAAATGAGGCGTCACGGCCTTAAATATGGCTTGTGACGTCACATTTAGCCTCAAAATGGTTAACGGCCACCTGATTGGCTGTTAAAACCATATTCCGACTTTAATTTTTTTTTTTGACATGACTTCACTTAAAGGGAATGATGCCAGCCAATCAGAATGGCTGTGCTTCATTTGCCTTTAAGATGACGTCACGAAGCCGGCGTCACATGGTATTTCAGCCAATGAGATCATGGGAACCAATTCCACACTCTGATTGGCTGAAATACCTTGTGAAACAGCGGCCATCTTGGATTTTGTGATGTCATCTTAAAGGCAAATGAAGCACAGCCATTCTGATTGGCTGGCATCATTCCCTTTAAGTGACGTCATGTCAAAAAAAAAATTAAAGTCGGAATATGGTTTTAACAGCCAATCAGGTGACTGTTAACCATTTTGAGGCTAAATGTGACGTCACAAGCCATATTTAAGGCCGTGACGCCTCATTTGAGCCCAAGAAGACGACGGGACAACATCGGTTGGGATTTAACATGGAGTGTTTTGGATTGACAGATGAAGAAAGAAAATAAAGAAGATGAAGAAATGGTTACAGATGAAGATAGAAGAAGGTGAGTAAAGAAAGAAAAAAGAAGATTGGGGTACCTGAGCCGGATCTTCATGGCAGATGGCATCGGATGCTGTTGGAGGCCTTCAAGGTACGTGAGCTTCCTGTTACCCCGGGAGTCGGAGGGCCACCGCTTCTAATGGTAAGTAAGATATTCTATGTTTGTAAATGTCTCTTTTTACAGGTTTATTCTTTGGATGTGTTTTTTGACTTTTTGGGGAAGGCACAATGACTGATAATATATTAATCTGTACCTCTTTAGGGTACAGATTAATACATTATTATGTTTATACGTATGTTTACCCCCGCTTCAGCTTTACTATGGAACAATGAAACTGGTGCTGCAAAGGGCGTATAACTTAATACATAGTGGACAGACAGAGCCCCTGTAGATAGCACTCTGTTTCTGTATGAATTGGTGATTTATTTAAAATAACTTTATTAATTGACAATATCGTTAAAATATTGGGGTTTAAAACAATGATTAAATGATGCCAAGTGTGGCTAACTCTATGGATAGGTGTATCCAGAGGAGTATACAATGGTGTATTAATGCCCAGTGTTAGGGTAATTCACTGGCCCTAGTGTTCCTCATATGGAGAGAATGGGCTAGAGTTCTTGTAATGAAAGTAGCGGCTGTGTGGACCACAGATGTAGTGCCCCAGTATTGAAATACTAGTAGGTGCACAAGTTGATTGGACCTGTACTTAGCTGCTTTTGGGCTGCAGCTAATGGTACATTATAGACTTGTGTATACAGATCTAGGTCTATGTGCACCTATTATGAGTTTTTAACACCAGCATGTGTGGGTGGTGGTATTTAAATACAAGTGTGTGATACTTAACACGTGTACATCCCAAGTGTGTAATAACAGGGCTAGGATAGACACTAGTATTAGTTTTGCAATACTGGTAAGTTAGTGGCACTGCTGTAAATTCTGTATATTCATATACCTAATTAACAGCTGAGTACTGCTCCTTTTAGGGTATTAATATCGGTCTATTATGAAAGACCTTTCCCTAGTTGGTGTAGTGCTCTTCATATGTGGTAATGGTCTGGCACTCCAGAGGTTAATTGCTGGATTGGTTGCCGTTTTGCTCAATGTGTATACCCCTTTAAGCTAAATGCTGTGTTTGGGGATTAGCATTCAGGCTTCCTGCATTTATACTGTGATTTACTGCCAGATATTCTCTGTGCTTTACTGATGTGTGACTGCTAAGATCGTAGGATCTTGCAGCAGTCCATTACTGTGCACGGGCTGAGACACGCTGACTCTTTGAATCTCTCTGAGTCAGTGTACATGAACTTAGGCTCTGCTCGTGCACGTGGTCACGTGCTTGCCGACGCGCGCGTTTCGCGAGTGCTTTGTCAAGGCTAAGGTAATTAAAAAAGCTAATTACCTTAGCCTTGACAAAGCACTCGCGAAACGCGCGCGTCGGCAAGCACGTGACCACGTGCACGAGCAGAGCCTAAGTTCATGTACACTGACTCAGAGAGATTCAAAGAGTCAGCGTGTCTCAGCCCGTGCACAGTAATGGACTGCTGCAAGATCCTACGATCTTAGCAGTCACACATCAGTAAAGCACAGAGAATATCTGGCAGTAAATCACAGTATAAATGCAGGAAGCCTGAATGCTAATCCCCAAACACAGCATTTAGCTTAAAGGGGTATACACATTGAGCAAAACGGCAACCAATCCAGCAATTAACCTCTGGAGTGCCAGACCATTACCACATATGAAGAGCACTACACCAACTAGGGAAAGGTCTTTCATAATAGACCGATATTAATACCCTAAAAGGAGCAGTACTCAGCTGTTAATTAGGTATATGCATATACAGAATTTACAGCAGTGCCACTAACTTACCAGTATTGCAAAACTAATACTAGTGTCTATCCTAGCCCTGTTATTACACACTTGGGATGTACACGTGTTAAGTATCACACACTTGTATTTAAATACCACCACCCACACATGCTGGTGTTAAAAACTCATAATAGGTGCACATAGACCTAGATCTGTATACACAAGTCTATAATGTACCATTAGCTGCAGCCCAAAAGCAGCTAAGTACAGGTCCAATCAACTAGTGCACCTACTAGTATTTCAATACTGGGGCACTACATCTGTGGTCCACACAGCCGCTACTTTCATTACAAGAACTCTAGCCCATTCTCTCCATATGAGGAACACTAGGGCCAGTGAATTACCCTAACACTGGGCATTAATACACCATTGTATACTCCTCTGGATACACCTATCCATAGAGTTAGCCACACTTGGCATCATTTAATCATTGTTTTAAACCCCAATATTTTAACGATATTGTCAATTAATAAAGTTATTTTAAATAAATCACCAATTCATACAGAAACAGAGTGCTATCTACAGGGGCTCTGTCTGTCCACTATGTATTAATACATTATTATGCCAATATTTGGGGGGCATTTGTCGCTTGGTATTGCTGTTGATTTTTTGCATTTAATTTATTATGTGGATGCGATTGATTGTTTTTTCATACTTAATGTAATTAAAGGTTTGCGATTGGTGTTCGTTTGTACTTAATGTTATATTATGTTAGCTAATGTGTTTTATAGTTAGTTCAGATATTGATAGAATTTATTTTTTTCTATTTTACTGTTTAAATTCATTAATGTTGGAGTAATTCATTGTTTGGATTGGTTAGTGTTACTATTCATTTTGAGTTGGTTTCGGAATTAATTGTTTTGATTGGTTAATGGTTTAATTAATTCATTGTTGATGTTGCTATTGATTGTATTGATTGGATTAGCTGGCTACTGATTTTATTTAGTGACGTTTAATTTTTTGGAGTTTAGTTAGGTTTTCTTATTGTGTGTCTTATGTAATACTGTATTGTGATTAGGGTGCCCATTGAGTGCTATAGAGGCTTATCATGCCCATATTATTATTATATGGGTATGATGTACCACTATACTACTCAATGGTATAGGGTGGGTATAGTCAGTCCGGGGTGGGTGCTTAGGCCTCTCGGGTTTGTATCGGGTCAGGGTGGGTTAACCCCTTAATGACTATAGCGGTTAGTAACCGCTAAGGTGATTAAGGGGTTAGGGGCCATTAGAATGTATTTATTTTGTATATATGCTTTCTGGCAACGGAGGACAAGGGGACCTGCTGTTGTGGTAAGTATAACTTTATTTATTTACTTTATTTATGTATGCTAATGCAGTGTTTAATAATGGGCAAATAATCTATTATCCATATCTGGATAATAGTTATTTTGCCCAGTACTGTACTGTATGTGTTTGGGCGGAGGGGGGGGGGGGGGGGGCGTGTATTGATGTTTTTTTAAATATTTATTAATATACATTTCTTTAATAGTGTAGAGGTGCAGGGGGTCTCCGGAGCTGAACCACGTTGGTTTCAGGTCCAGGGACCCCCTGCTTCCCAAGATACAGGCTCCATTATGGGGTGCCGGTATCCCTCTGCATTGAAATGTCCCGCGTCACGTGACCGGGACATTTCCTTGCATAGGAGATACCGGCACCCCATAAAGAGGCCTGTATCTCGAGAAGCAGGGGGTCCCCGGACATAAAACCAATGTGGTTCAGCTCCGGAGACCCCCTGCACCTCTACACTATTAAAGAAATGTATAATTAAATAAATAATTTTCGGCCGACATTTCAGCTGGGAGAGGCGGCTCTCTCAGAGCCGCTCTCTCTGCAGCAGAAATGAATCGCCAGTTTAGGCCTTTTCAGAGGCTCGATGCTGTCGCTGGCAGCAACTCGCCAGGTTTGGGCATTTTGCTATCACTGGTAATCGAGCCTTTCTGAATACCGTGATAGCAACACCCAAAAAACGCCATTTTACATTCCCTGGCAATTTTTTTTATCAACCCTCTCTGAATAAGGCCCAATGTTTGTTGAAAACCAAAACTGAGTTCCAACAAAAGAACCTCATCCCAACCGTCAAGCATGGTGGTGGGAGTGTGATGGTTTGGGGCAGCTTTGCTGCCTCAGGACCTGGTTGCCATCATTGACACAATCATGAATTCTGCGTTGTATCTGAAGATTCTAGAGGAGAATGCCAGGCCACCTGTCTGTGAGCTGAACCTGGGGCGAAAGTGGTTTATGCAGCAAGATTCTAAACATACTAGCAGATGTACAAAAGAATGGCTGCAAAAGAAGAAATTTAGCGTTTTAGAATGGCCTAGTCAAAGTCCGGACTTAAACCCCATTGAAATGTTGTGACAGGACCTTAAGCGAGCTGTCCATGCAAGGAGGCCTTAAAATGTCACTGAGTTGAAGCAGTTCTGTAAGGAGGAATAGGACAAAATTCCTCAAAACCGATGTGAGAGACTGACCAGCAGTTACAGGGAACGCGCAGTTGACGTCATTGCTGCTCATGGGGGCGTCACTGAATCTAAAGGTTTATATAATTTTTCACACATGAATATTGAATGCGAAATCATTTGTGGATAAATAAATGTTGACAAACTATCGTGTTTTGTGTCATTTGTTTGATCAGGTTATATCTATCTATTATTAAGACGGCACCGTAAGTTAGAGCTACCTGGAATTTGGGCCCAACTTCTGCATCTGGGGCTAGGGCCCAGCTCCACTCTGCCATGGGACCAGAGGCCTCCCCCGCCAAGGTAAGATTCTTAGGGTAGGGAGGGGGGGGGGGGGGGGAAGGGAAGATGCATGAGGGGATTGAGGGAAAGAGAGGGGGGTTGAGTGAGAGAAAAGTGCGGGTTAAGTGAGGGGGTTGAATGAGTGGGGGGGATTGAGTGAGCGACAGGATGGATTGAATGAGAGAGGGTGGATTCAGTGAGAGGGAGAAAGTGAATGAGGTGGAGAGACAGGAAATGAGAGACAGGGGAAAGAGTGAGAGACAGATGGTGGGATTGAGAGGGGGGGACAGGCTGGGGGAAAGGCAGAGTGTGAGAAGGGTAGAGGGAGGGAGAGAGGGGGGAGTGTAAGAGAAATAGGTGGGGCTTGCTGGGCCACCAACATGAATGTGTGGCTAATTAATACCCTAAAGCTCAGCGCTGTGACCATTAAATGTGTTAAATACAAATAATATTAAATGTGATATGTGATAATATACCAAAAACTCCGTGCGTGATTGGTGATAGCTGCCGTGGGGTTCCTACCTAACAAATTACTCACACATTTGTATACAGACAATAAATACACAATGCAAAAAACCCGGCGCTAATGATAACAACAGTTACCCCCGTCCAATGCAATGTCCATAAAGATTTGAAAGTTCTCTTTGTATTGAAACGAGAATGAAGAGTGAATCTGCTGCTGGTGTCTCAATGATCCTCCTACAGGTGAATCAAACAAATAGGAGGATGATTGAGATATCAGCAGCGGATTCACTCTTCATTCTCGTTTCAATACAAAGAGAACTTTCAAATCTTTATGGACATTGCATTGGACGGGGGTAACTGTTGTGATCATTAGCGCCGGGTTTTTTGCATTGTGTATTTATTGGGCCACCAACATAGTGGAAAGTATTTGCAGGCCCTGAACCTTAGTGCAGTTATTTGACTGGTATGCATTAATATTCTTTTGTTCTGCTCCCTTGCGTTATTGATCAAATGTTTTGTTTTTGTTTCAAGATTACCACATTGGATTATTTTTGTTTGCGATGTGATATTTAATGTCGGCATGTTTGTCAGTGCAGCATCTGCTTGAACTGTCCCGCAATTTGTTACCAACTGGCTTTTAGAAATGGGATTCCTTATAGTGTCTGCGATACATTGTATGGCTGCATTGTATGGATGCGTTGTATGGATGCGTTGTATGGCTGCATTGTATGGATGCGCTGTATGGATGCATTGTATGGATGCATTGTATGGCTGCATTGTATGGATGCATTGTATGGATGCGCTGTATGGATGCATTGTATGGATGCATTGTATGGATGCGCTGTATGGATGCGCTGTATGGATGCATTGTATGGATGCGCTGTATGGCTGCATTGTATGGATGCATTGTATGGCTGCATTGTATGGATACATTGTATGGATGCGCTGTATGGATGCATTGTACGATGCATTGTATGGCTGCATTGTATGGATGCATTGTATGGATGCGCTGTATGGATGCGCTGTATGGATGCATTGTATGGATGCGCTGTATGGCTGCATTGTATGGATGCATTGTATGGCTGCATTGTATGGATACATTGTATGGATGCGCTGTATGGATGCATTGTACGATGCATTGTATGGCTGCATTGTATGGATACATTGTATGGATGCATTGTATGGCTGCATTGTATGGCTGCATTGTATGGCTGCATTGTATGGCTGCATTGTATGGATGCATTGTATGGATGCATTGTATGGATGCATTGTATGGATGCGTTGTATGGCTGCATTGTATGGATGCGTTGTATGGATGCGTTGTATGGCTGCATTGTATGGATGCGTTGTATGGATGCGTTGTATGGCTGCATTGTATGGATGCGTTGTATGGATGCGTTGTATGGCTGCATTGTATGGCTGCATTGTATGGATGCATTGTATGGATGCATTGTATGGATGCATTGTATGGATGCATTGTATGGATGCGTTGTATGGATGCGTTGTATGGATGCGTTGTATGGATGCGTTGTATGGCTGCATTGTATGGCTGCATTGTATGGCTGCATTGTATGGCTGCATTGTATAGATTCATTGTATGGATGCCATGTATGGATACATTGTATGGATGCACTGTATGGATACATTGTATGGATGCCATGTATGGATACATTGTATGGATGCACTGTATGGATGCATTGTATGGCTGCATTGTATAGATTCATTGTATGGATGCCATGTATGGATACATTGTATGGATGCACTGTATGGATACATTGTATGGATGCCATGTATGGATACATTGTATGGATGCACTGTATGGATGCATTTTATGGATGCATTGTATGGATGCATTGTACGAATGCATTATATGGATGCACTGTATCGGTACATTGTATTGATACATTGTATGGACACCTTGTATGGATACATTGTATGGATACATTGGGGTCATGAAGTAAGTGTTCATAAGCCACTTATCGAGCACTTATCGCCCCCAAAATGCCTACTGCTATTCAGTGAGCGCTGATAAATGGGCGATAAAGGCCTGAATCGCTAAAAATTTAGATGGCTGTTGAACCAGTTCCCGCCCAAATGTGACATCACAAGCCATATTTAAGGCCGTGACGCCTAATTTGAGCCCAAGAAGACAACGAGACAACATCGGTTGGGATTTACCATGGGGTTTTTTGAATTGACAGATGAAGACAGAAGATTAAGAAGCTTAAGAAATAATTACAGATGAAGAAAGTAGAAGCTGATTAAAGATAGAAGAATTGAGTACCTGATCCGAATCTTCATGACGGATGGCATCAGATGCAGTTTCGGGCCTTCGCGGTACGTGAGCTTCCTGTTTCCCCGGGAGTCGGAGGGCCAGCGCTTCTAAGGGTAAGTATTATATTGCATGTTTGGAAATGTATTTTTTTTTACAGGTATTTCCATTGGATGTGTTTTTATTTTTTTTTTCTTTGCACATTGACTGATAATGTATTAATCTGTACCACTTTAGGGTACAGATCAATACATTATTAGGCCAATAATTTGTTTTGAATTTCTTTCTTTGTATTGATGGTGATTTTTTCTATGTTTGTTTATTATGTGGATGTAATTGTTTGTCATTTTGCTGCTATATTTTAATTTTTTATTGCCGTTTGATTTTCGTTTTTAATTAATGATGTCTTGTATTGGGTAATGCTTTTAATGGTTGTGCTGAGGATATTTTTTCAAAATTGATTTCTTTGTTTGTTACTGTTTCAATTAATTCATTGTTGTTTTATACATTAATTGGTTTGATTGGTTACTGTTACAATTAATTCATTGTTGTTTTATACATTAATTGGTTTGATTGGTTACTGTTACAATCAATTCATTGTTGTTTTATTAATTAATTGGTGTGATTGGTTACTGGTACAATTAATTCATTGTTGTTTTATTAATTTATTGCTTTGATTGGTTAATGGTTTAATTAATTCCTTGTTGAGCTGGTTAGTGCTTTTATTAATTGCATTAGCTGGCTAGTGTTTTTATTTATTGAATTGGGGTGTTTCGGTGGTTTTTAATGTTTTATTTTTGTTTCTTTTGTGCATTTTGATTAGGGTGCCCATTGAGTGCTATAGTGGCTTATCATGCCCATATTATTATATGGGCATGATGTACCACTATACTACTCAATGGGTACAGGGTGGGTTTAGTGGGTCCGGGGTGGGTGGTTAGGCTTCCCGGGCAGGTAGCGGGGCAGGGAAGTTTAACGCCTTAATTACTGTAGCGGTTATTAACTGCTAAGGTGATTAAGTGGTTAGAGGCCATTAGAATGTATATATTATGTATGTTTGCTTTCTGGCAACGGAGGACATGGACCTTGCAGGATCCTGATGAGGACGCCCTTCATATTGGCTGTGGTAAGTAGAACTGTATTTGTTAACTTTATTTATGCTGGCTAATGTTGTGTTTAATAATGGGCAAATAACCTATTATCCATATCTGGATAATAGTTATTTTGCCCATTACTGTACTGTATGTGTTTGGTGGTGGGGGGGGGGGGGGGGAGGAGTATTCATATAAAGGTAGACCATGTTTTATTTTTTTTACATACATGTTTGGTACCGCAGGGCTGCGGGGACCATGAGACCACCTGAGGAACCCCGGACGCCAACAGGAACCACCCGTGGCCCCCAGATGCCCACAGGTACCACCTGTGGACCCACGGGTGACACCTGTGGGGAAGAACCAGTGGCCCCACAGCTGTGGGGGCCCCGCAGACCTGCAGGGACCACCCGAGGGCCCAGACCCCCGTGGAAACCATCCAAGGGCCCCCAGATCCCCGTGGGTACCACCCGAGGGCCCCCAGACACCTGTAGGGATGACCCGTAGACGCCCAGACACCCGCGGACCCCATTGGGGCCCGCGCAGACCCGCAGGTACCACCTTGAGGCCCACGGCGCCTAGCAGGGACCATCTGGAGGCCCCCAGACACCTGTGGGCACCCCCGGGGTGCACTGTGGGGCCTGAAGACACCCGTCAGGCCCACTGGGGACCCCGTCAGCCTGGGATATTAATCCTGTATGTTAAAAAATAAATCATGGTTTTACAGTATGGGGGCATGGGGGATGGGTGGTATAGTGGTGCTTACTAAATATTTTTTAATAAACATTTTATTCCTAGTGCAGATGAGCAGGGGGTCCCGGAGCAGAACCGCGTTGGTTTGAGGTCCGGGGACCCCCTACTTCCCGAGATACAGGACCCGTTATAGGGTGCCGGTATCTCCTATGCAAGGAAATGTCCCGATCGCGTGATACAGGAATCTAATGCATAGGAGATACCAGCACCCCATAATGGGGCCTGTATCTCGGGAAGTAGGGGGTCCCCGACCTCAAACCAACGCGGTGCTCCCTGCTCATCTACACTAGGAATAAAATGTATATTAAAAACATACATTTCGGGCGAGATTTCTCTGAGCAGCTCTCTCTGCAGCAGAAATGAATCGCCGGGTCAGGCCTTTTCAGAGGGTCGATCCTATCGCTGGCGGCAACAAGGGCCATCCTTGTGGGTGCTGGCTGCCGTCCACTGTTGAAGGCCAAAAGAAGAGGTTAGAGAAAGCAGGAAGCCCAAGGGAGAGAAGGGTCATCAATGTGGCAATTGAAGTCTCCAAGGAGAAGAACAGGGGAGTCTGAGGAGAGAAAGAAAGAGAGCCAGGATTCAAAGTGAGAGAGAAAGGCAGAAGGGGGATGAGTAGAGGTAGGTGGGCAATAGATGACCGCAACATGGACAGGGAGAGGAGAGAAGATCTGGACAGTGTGAGCCTCAAAGGAGGGAAAAGCAAGAGAGGGAGGAATTGGAAGGGTTCAGTATCGGCAGAGAGAGGAGAGCAGGAGCCCACACCTCCACCCCTGCCATCAGGGCGCGGAGTGTGGGAGAAAGAAAGGCTACCGTAAGAGAGGGCAGCTTCCAGAGCAGAGTCAGACTGAGTCAGGTCTCAGTTATAGCAAATAGGAGCAGAGAGTGAGAGAGAAAGAAGTCATGCACAGAGAGGAACTTGTTAGAGAGGGAGCGAGCATTCCAAAGGGCACAGGAGAAAGGGAGAGAGGAGGGAGGGTGACAGGGGATGGGTATGAGGTTGGAGGGGTTGACACCAGAAGGAGTAGAAGTTGCATGTTGGAGGCGAGTACGAGCGCATGTAGGAATAAGGCAGGGACCAGGATTGGGAGAGATATCCCCAGAAGCAAGGAGGAGAAGCATGGATAGAAAGAGTATGTGTGAGGATGATTTGTAGGGGTGTGTTTTAGTGCAGGTGATATAGCTGTGTGGTGTCAGAGGATGCAGGTAAGAAAGGAGTTCATGTGAACAGAGAAGTGGTGAAGGAAGGAGAGATGGAGATATATGAGTAGAGTTAGAGACATACTGAGGCTGGTAAAAAGAAATGCATATTTTGAGAAGAAGTGAAGTCACAGCAAATATAAATGGCAAAGGCAGCATCACAGCAGTAATGATGCAGTCTGGTATTGATGATATCCTCCTTTCCAGCATAGTTCAAATGCAGGAATCAGGGCCAGTTGGGGGTGTCCACTTCTTCACTTCTTTTGAACTTCCTTTTAAACTTCAGTTGTTCAGTAGTCCTGCCACTTATAATGGGCCACTTGGACACGGGCTGTTGTTATTTCTGCTTTAATAGTAATGGGGTAAGTGTATGGTTAGAGATGTGTGAAATACTGCAGTTCGTTGAAATAATAGATGAGGTAAAAGTGGGGAAAGGGCCCCAATATTCCCCCAAATAGGCTTTAAAATCTGGCTAGCTGTAGTAGTGTAATGGACTTCCAGGTGGGAAAGCTGGGTTGGGCTCCCTCTACTGCAGCCGCTATGCCCGACCTCCTCCTGCCGCTACCCGGCGCCGCTTCCTCCCCCCTGAAAATACGGGACATTTGGCCATCTCGACAGACGTTTCAGGAACAATGGGACAAGAAGGTAAAAATGTGAAAATCCTATATACTGTATATGGGACGTCTGGAAACCCTACGGTATATTGGTACATTTCAACATTTATAAACAGACTTTGTTTCTCTGTGCAAACCTGGAGCAAATCTTTGCTTGCATGATACAGTAAAACATCATTTAGTTACCCAATGTAGTAATCGCTAACTGTATTACCACTTGTATTTTTCATAATATGATCCATTGTTTAGCACAGTGAAGAAAAAGAAAAATGGCACCACCTAGTGGCCACTGATGAAATGAGCCTTAAAATGAGTATAGCTTTTATTTATCACTTTTTCTCCCACCATAGCGTGTGTTGTAGCCCTCTTTCCCTCTGACTAGACGGGTCTACTGGTGCTGGCTTTACCTGCGGGCTCACAGAGATCTGAGCCTCCGCTACTGGGAGCCTGGGGCAACAAGATAATAACTGGCAGTGCCTCCACTTGCCCAGGATCCCAATAACTTGCAAATATAATGTTAACCTTTACTGCATAGATCACACACAAATACATGAATAACCTTATTATACCAGTGGCCCCTGCCACGCTTCAGTGCGCAGTAATATCCCACCACCATGTATATCCCACACCGTGTCCAACGTATCCGACCGGTCCCATGGTCACTTAACCCCTGAGTGTCCCCAAGGAACCCACCCCCAAGGCGGGATCAGCGCCTGTAAGGTTCTGGTATGTTGGTGCACTCGTGGAAATACCTGCCGGGCGCTCCAGCACCCGGTCGCTGACACTTCAAAAAGGATCCGCCGATCCAGCGCAGTCTCTCACACTGAGTTCCACCGCAGGGGACGTCTCCATTGTGCTCTGACTCCGTAGCGTAGTCTGAGCCCAAACTAAGAAGAACCGGCTCCTGAACGCAGTACTGAGTCCCGGACTAGCTCTACTGGCTAACCAGACAAGGTCCCTATGTAAAGGCCATTCCCTGCAGCAACCACACGCTAGTGATGTCTCCGGGCCTGCACTGGGGCCTAGGGGAAAGATACTGGCCTATGCAGTGGGTCACTGACCCCTGCACCCACGCACCCCCTCTCCCATTGCTATCCCAGCACCCACTGACTAGCGTGGTCCCTGCTGAACACTTCCCTATCCTGTCAGCCACAATCTACACAACCCTATTGGCTATCTGAGAACAGGTGACTACTCAGAGGCTCATGGGAATCGTAGTCCCAGCTGAGAGCCTCCTCCTGATTGGTCCCGCTTCATGCGCTTCCCACTGCGCATGCGTCAGCTCTCTACAAAGACCGCCGCAGCTCTCATGCCACAGCGCATGTGCGAACCGAAGCACACATGGTGGCGCCCTGCATCTGCAGTCACCGGGTGCCCCCGGTGACACGGCTGCCCACGCAACGCCCCGGCGCGCGCGGAGGTAAGGGGGGGACACCGGAACCTGGCTACAGTGTGGTTGAAACCTATCACAGCTTCAAATTGCAAAGCGAGTATAATGAACCTGACAATGATTAGACCCAAAAGGTCACAAAAGCTGTCTGTGAGCAGGGTTACTGGCTCTGCACTTCTTTAACACAGGCTGTGCTGAAACACTTTGTAATGCGGCAAGCATAAGCTTATAGGGTCTGTGTTTAAATGGATTTGAAGCAAAATGTGACACTGTGAGCTCATTTACATGTTATTTCCCAGAATCCCTAGCTGCAGTTGAAGCATTGCATGCTAGGTGATAATGGTGAAAGGCAGGGTTGCTGTAGCATTTATTTCTAATACTCAGGTACACACAAGGAAAAAGGATCAGCGCCAAACAAAACAATAAACCTCAACGTGAGTGATAAGTGTAAAAACCAATACCATAAATATAATGTGTAATTAATGTTCATGTATAATGAACCTCGTGACCGTGAGAAGAGCTAATATATAAAAGTGCTCACACTATACCCGTCCTTCATGTATAAGTTTAAATGAAAAGGTAACAGGTCCAATATTAGGAGGATACAGGGAACATAAAGGGTCTCTTGCAGTGGTCTAGGAAGTTTGGCCGCGACCAAACCCCTGTGTGGGAAGTCGCTGCCGGGAAACGCCCGCTGGACTCGTCGCTGCTTCTTCTTGAAGTCGCTGCCGGGAAAACGCCCGCTGGACTCGTCGCCGCTTCTTCTTGACATTTCTTTCAGTGTCCCAGCCCCCGCTCTGAATGTCAACACGTCCGATGTGAACTCGCCCGCTAACCAGGACAGCAAGTGTGCAAGCCGGAATCTCGGTGCGCTGTGCGGGTCTGGCGGGCGCGCTGAGAGGGTCCGGAACGCTGTGCGGTTCTGGCGGGCACGCTGAGAGGGTCCGGAATGCTGTGCGGGTCTGGCGGGAGCGCTGAGAGGGTCCGGAATGCTGTGCGGTTCTGGCGGGCGCGCTGAGAGGGTCCGGAACGCTGTGCGGTTCTGGCGGGCGCGCTGAGAGGGTCCGGAATGCTGTGCGGGTCTGGCGGGAGCGCTGAGAGGGTCCGGAATGCTGTGCGGTTCTGGCGGGCGCGCTGAGAGGGTCCGGAATGCTGTGCGGGTCTGGCGGGCGCGCTGAGAGGGTCCGGAACGCTGTGCGGTTCTGGCGGGCGCGCTGAGAGGGTCCGGAATGCTGTGCGGTTCTGGCGGGAGCGCTGAGAGGGTCCGGAATGCTGTGCGGTTCTGGCGGGCGCGCTGAGAGGGTCCGGAACGCTGTGCGGTTCTGGCGGGCGCGCTGAGAGGGTCCGGAATGCTGTGCAGTTCTGGCGGGCGCGCTGAGAGGGTCCGGAATGCTGTGCGGTTCTGGCGGGCGCGCTGAGAAGGTCCGGAACGCTGTGCGGTTCTGGCGGGGACACTGAGAGGGTCCGGAAGACTGTGCGGTTCTGGCGGGGACGCTGAGAGGGTCCGGAACGCTGTGCGGTTCTGGCGGGGACGCTGAGAGGGTCCGGAAGACTGTGCGGTTCTGGCGGGCGCACTGAGAGGGTCCGGAATACTGTGCGGTTCTGGCGGGCGCGCTGAGAGGGTCCGGAACGCTGTGCGGTTTTGGCGGGCGTGCTGAGAGGGTCCGGAACGCTGGGCGGGTCTGGCGGGCGTGCTGAGAGGGTCCGGAACGCTGTGCGGTTCTGGCGGGCGTGCTGAGAGGGTCCGGAATACTGTGCGGTTCTGGCGGGGACGCTGAGAGGGTCCGGAACGCTGTGCGGTTCTGGCAGGCGCGCTGAGAGGGTCCAGAATACTGTGCGGTTCTGGCGGGTGCGCTGAGAGGGTCCAGAATACTGTGCGGTTCTGGCGGGCGCGCTGAGAGGGTCCGGAACGCTGTGCGGGTCTGGCGGGCGCGCTGAGAGGGTCCGGAATGCTGTGCGGGTCTGGCGGGCGCGCTGAGAGGGTCCGGAACGCTGTGCGGTTCTGGCGGGCGCGCTGAGAGGGTCCGGAACGCTGTGCGGGTCTGGCGGGCGCGCTGAGAGGGTCCGGAACGCTGTGCGGGTCTGGCGGGCGCGCTGAGAGGGTCCGGAACGCTGTGCGTTTCTGGCGGGCGCGCTGAGAGGGTCCGGAATACTGTGCGGTTCTGGCGGCGCGCTGAGAGGGTCCGGAATACTGTGCGGTTCTGGCGGGCGCGCTGAGAGGGTCCGAAATACTGTGCGGTTCTGGCGGGCGCGCTGAGAGGGTCCGGAATGCTGGGCGGGTCTGGCGGGCGCGCTGAGAGGGTCCGGAATGCTGGGCGGGTCTGGCGGGCGCGCTGAGAGGGTCCGGAATACTGTGCGGTTCTGGCGGGGACGCTGAGAGGGTCCGGAATGCTGTGCGGGTCTGGCGGGCGCACGGAGAGGGTCCGGAACGCTGTGCGGTTCTGGCGGGCGCGCTGAGAGTGTCCGGAATACTGTGCGGTTCTGGCGGGCGCGCTGAGAGGGTCCGGAATGCTGTGCGGTTCTGGCGGGCGCACTGAGAGGGTCCGGAACGCTGTGCGGTTCTGGCGGGCGCGCTGAGAGGGTCCGGAATACTGTGCGGTTCTGGCGGGCGCGCTGAGAGGGTCCGGAATACTGTGCGGTTCTGGCGGGCGCGCTGAGAGGGTCCGGAATGCTGGGCGGGTCTGGCGGGCGCGCTGAGAGGGTCCGGAATACTGTGCGGTTCTGGCGGGGACGCTGAGAGGGTCCGGAATGCTGTGCGGTTCTGGCGGGCGCACTGAGAGGGTCCGGAATGCTGGGTGGGTCTGGCGGGGACGCTGAGAGGGTCCGGAATGCTGTGCGGTTCTGGCGGGCGCACTGAGAGGGTCCGGAACGCTGTGCGGTTCTGGCGGCGCGCTGAGAGGGTCCGGAACGCTGTGCGGGTCTGGCGGGGACGCTGAGAGGGTCCAGAATACTGTGCGGTTCTGGCGGGCGCACTGAGAGGGTCCGGAATGCTGGGTGGGTCTGGCGGGGACGCTGAGAGGGTCCGGAATGCTGTGCGGTTCTGGCGGGGACGCTGAGAGGGTCCGGAATGCTGTGCGGGTCTGGCGGGCGCGCTGAGAGTGTCCGGAACGCTGTGCGGTTCTGGCGGGCGCGCTGAGAGGGTCCGGAACGCTGTGCGGGTCTGGCGGGCGCGCTGAGAGGGTCCGGAATGCTGTGCGGGTCTGGCGGGCGCGCTGAGAGGGTCCGGAACGCTGTGCGGTTCTGGCGGCGCGCTGAGAGGGTCCGGAACGCTGTGCGGTTCTGGCGGGCGCGCTGAGAGGGTCCGGAATACTGTGCGGTTCTGGCGGGGACGCTGAGAGGGTCCGGAATACTGTGCGGTTCTGGCGGGCGCTCTGAGAGGGTCCGGAACGCTGTGCGGTTCTGGCGGCGCGCTGAGAGGGTCCGGAACGCTGTGCGGTTCTGGCGGGTGCGCTGAGAGGGTCCGGAATACTGTGCGGTTCTGGCGGGCGCGCTGAGAGGGTCCGGAATGCTGTGCGGTTCTGGCGGGTGCGCTGAGAGGGTCCGGAATACTGTGCGGTTCTGGCGGGCGCTCTGAGAGGGTCCGGAACGCTGTGCGGTTCTGGCGGCGCGCTGAGAGGGTCCGGAACGCTGTGCGGTTCTGGCGGGGACGCTGAGAGGGTCCGGAATGCTGTGCGGTTCTGGCGGGCGTGCTGAGAGGGTCCGGAATGCTGTGCGGGTCTGGCGGCGCGCTGAGAGGGTCCGGAACGCTGTGCGGTTCTGGCGGCGCGCTGAGAGGGTCCGGAACGCTGTGCGGTTCTGGCGGGCGCGCTGAGAGGGTCCGGAATACTGTGCGTTTCTGGCGGCCGCGCTGAGAGGGTCCGGAATACTGTGCGGTTCTGGCGGCGCGCTGAGAGGGTCCGGAATACTGTGCGGTTCTGGCGGGGACGCTGAGAGGGTCCGGAATGCTGTGCGGTTCTGGCGGGCGCACTGAGAGGGTCCGGAATGCTGGGCGGGTCTGGCGGGGACGCTGAGAGGGTCCGGAATGCTGTGCGGTTCTGGCGGGCGCTCTGAGAGGGTCCGGAACGCTGTGCGGTTCTGGCGGCGCGCTGAGAGGGTCCGGAACGCTGTGCGGTTCTGGCGGGTGCGCTGAGAGGGTCCGGAATACTGTGCGGTTCTGGCGGCGCGCTGAGAGGGTCCGGAACGCTGTGCGGTTCTGGCGGGTGCGCTGAGAGGGTCCGGAATGCTGTGCGGTTCTGGCGGGTGCGCTGAGAGGGTCCGGAATACTGTGCGGTTCTGGCGGGCGCTCTGAGAGGGTCCGGAACGCTGTGCGGTTCTGGCGGCGCGCTGAGAGGGTCCGGAACGCTGTGCGGTTCTGGCGGGCGCGCTGAGAGGGTCCGGAATACTGTGCGTTTCTGGCGGGGACGCTGAGAGGGTCCGGAATGCTGTGCGGTTCTGGCGGGCGCACTGAGAGGGTCCGGAATGCTGGGCGGGTCTGGCGGGGACGCTGAGAGGGTCCGGAATGCTGTGCGGTTCTGGCGGGCGCGCTGAGAGGGTCCGGAATGCTGTGCGGGTCTGGCGGGCGCACTGAGAGGGTCCGGAATGCTGTGCGGGTCTGGCGGGCGCGCTGAGAGGGTCCGGAACGCTGTGCGGGTCTGGCGGGGACGCTGAGAGGGTCCGGAATGCTGTGCGGTTCTGGCGGGCGCACTGAGAGGGTCCGGAATGCTGTGCGGGTCTGGCGGGCGCGCTGAGAGGGTCCGGAACGCTGTGCGGTTCTGGCGGGGACGCTGAGAGGGTCCGGAATGCTGTGCGGGTCTGGCGGGCGCGCTGAGAGTGTCCGGAACGCTGTGCGGTTCTGGCGGGCGCGCTGAGAGGGTCCGGAACGCTGTGCGGGTCTGGCGGGCGCGCTGAGAGGGTCCGGAATGCTGTGCGGGTCTGGCGGGCGCGCTGAGAGGGTCCGGAACGCTGTGCGGTTCTGGCGGCGCGCTGAGAGGGTCCGGAACGCTGTGCGGGTCTGGCGGGGACGCTGAGAGGGTCCAGAATACTGTGCGGTTCTGGCGGGCGCACTGAGAGGGTCCGGAATGCTGGGTGGGTCTGGCGGGGACGCTGAGAGGGTCCGGAATGCTGTGCGGTTCTGGCGGGGACGCTGAGAGGGTCCGGAATGCTGTGCGGGTCTGGCGGGCGCGCTGAGAGTGTCCGGAACGCTGTGCGGTTCTGGCGGGCGCGCTGAGAGGGTCCGGAACGCTGTGCGGGTCTGGCGGGCGCGCTGAGAGGGTCCGGAATGCTGTGCGGGTCTGGCGGGCGCGCTGAGAGGGTCCGGAACGCTGTGCGGTTCTGGCGGCGCGCTGAGAGGGTCCGGAACGCTGTGCGGTTCTGGCGGGCGCGCTGAGAGGGTCCGGAATACTGTGCGGTTCTGGCGGGGACGCTGAGAGGGTCCGGAATACTGTGCGGTTCTGGCGGGCGCTCTGAGAGGGTCCGGAACGCTGTGCGGTTCTGGCGGCGCGCTGAGAGGGTCCGGAACGCTGTGCGGTTCTGGCGGGTGCGCTGAGAGGGTCCGGAATACTGTGCGGTTCTGGCGGGCGCGCTGAGAGGGTCCGGAATGCTGTGCGGTTCTGGCGGGTGCGCTGAGAGGGTCCGGAATACTGTGCGGTTCTGGCGGGCGCTCTGAGAGGGTCCGGAACGCTGTGCGGTTCTGGCGGCGCGCTGAGAGGGTCCGGAACGCTGTGCGGTTCTGGCGGGGACGCTGAGAGGGTCCGGAATGCTGTGCGGTTCTGGCGGGCGTGCTGAGAGGGTCCGGAATGCTGTGCGGGTCTGGCGGCGCGCTGAGAGGGTCCGGAACGCTGTGCGGTTCTGGCGGCGCGCTGAGAGGGTCCGGAACGCTGTGCGGTTCTGGCGGGCGCGCTGAGAGGGTCCGGAATACTGTGCGTTTCTGGCGGCCGCGCTGAGA